>NC_056733.1:658642119-658904619 GCF_019279795.1 Protopterus annectens | reverse complement strand
TGGATTTGGGTTTAGGTAAAATTGGGTTTTAAAATGGGAAAATTTATAAATAAAGGGGTGTAAATAAATTAAAATGTGGGTTATATTAAATTAAAATTGGTTGAATGGGGGTTGTAGGTGGGAATAGAGGTTGGGGTGAAAAATATTTTGGGAGTGGGATTATTTAATTTTTAAATGGGTGTTTTATTTTATTTGTGTTTTTGTGTGTGTGGTTTGGAATTTTGGTTTTGGTTAAAAATTTGGGGGTTTGGTTTTTTAAAAAAAAAGGGGTGGTGGTAGGGTGGAAGGTAAGAAAACCCAAAAAATTTTATGGGTATTTGTTTATAATAATTATTAATTTACCAAAATGGGAAATAAAAAAGTTTAATAATTAATTAAATTTGGGGTTTGAAATAAAAAAAAATTTTGTGGGTAAATTTTTAATTTTTTGTTTTAATTTTTTTGGAAGGTGTGTTGGGGTGCTTGTTTTATAATTTTTTTTTTTGAATTAGGAAGGGGAAATTTTTTTTTGTTTAAAAGGGTTTTAAGGTATTTTTGGGGATAATTAAATTTTAAAGTGGTGGGGAAATTTTTTAAAATTTTTAAATGTGGTGGTTTTTGAAATGGTGTGGGAGAAGGTTTTTGAATTTTTAACAAAAAGGTTTATAAAAAATAATAGGAAATTATATATATATTAAATAATAAAACAAGGATAATAAAAAAAAAAAAATAAAAAATTAATATAAACAACCCTGTAAAACGGCCCCGGAAGAAAATTTTAAAAACTTTAATCCTAGGGATCTAAAAATTGGCACCCCCTTGTTTTTAAAATTTCCCATTAAAAGGGTTTTTCGTTAAACCTGTGGTAAGGTCTTTTAGGGGATGGGCCCACAAGGAAAAGGGGTTTTTTTAATTTGGGAAGCTTGAAATACCCCCCAACCATGAAAAGCTGGAAATTTGGGCATGTGGGGTTCCTAGTTTAAGCATTCCTTTTCCCGAATGGGTTCAAAAAAGATTAACAATCAAGTTCGGTTCATTAAAAGCATTTTTCCCCGGGAAATGGCGAAGACCGTGTTTCCCGGTTTTGGTCTGCCCCGTTCCCCCACTTTTTGGTTTTGTAAGGTCTTGGGACCAAAGGCCTTTTTGGAAATTAAAGGAACCCAAAACCAACTGGTCCCCTTTAAAGCACAAAACCCCAAAAAATCTTGGGGTAAAGTTTTCCAAAAAATCCCCTTTTGAGGACTTTTCCCAAAATGGAAAATTAACTTTTAAATGAAAAATTTTGGTGGGGCAGAAATTTAAAGGGACAACTTTTTAAACTTTTTGCCCGAAACCAAAACAAAAATTTCCTATTACCAAACATTTCAACCCCGCTTTGGGCCCAAAAAATGTGTTAAAACTCCCGGTGCCTTTTTTTTCTGAAAAAACCCGAATCCAAAAGTAAAAAGGGGGGGAGAACCCCCCCCATGCCCAAAATTAAACACCTTCACCTTTAAAAGATAACCCTGGAAAAATTAAAAAAAAAAAAAAAAAAAAAAAAAAAAAAAAAAAAAAAAAACCAAACAAAAAAAAAAAAAAAAAAAAAAAAAAAAAAAAAAAAAAAAAAAAAACAAAAAAAAAAAAAAAAAAAAAAAAAAACAACAAAAAAAAAAGAAAAACCCCCAACCCAAAAAAAACCCTAAATTTAACTGGGTGGAAAATTTCCCCCAAATTTTCCCCCCTTTTTTTCCCCCAAATTAAAAAATTTTGGAAAAACTAAACTCCCTGTTAAAAACCCAACCAAAACCCCTTTGGCCCCCAAAAAGGGTTTCTTTTTAAATTGCAACATCAAGGGGTTAAGACCCAAGCGCCCGAACAACAGAAAGAAGTACAACACAACAGATAAATACAAGAAGGCAAGACAACGTACCCAACACTTTAATCATAGGTGACTCTATAGTCAGGCACACTGTCATCCCACTCACCAGGCTGAACAAGGAGAAAATTACAGTCAGCTGCCTGTCGGATGACAGGATCTGCCACATAACGCGTGCACTCAAGTCACTCCACAAGGACCAATATGACTCTGTTATTATCCATGTTGGAGTGAATGACTTGAGACATACCTCCCTGGACTACATGAAGAGACATGGAAGAGTTCTCGGATCATGTGGCCCAGGCAGGTATGACCCTAGCCCTGAGTAGCATCCTGCCTTTACCCAGAATGATACCACAGTATAAGGGCAAAATGACTGACTTCAACAACTGACTAAGCTTCTGGTGTCATTCAAAGGGGATGCAGTATCTGT
This sequence comes from Protopterus annectens, assembly GCF_019279795.1. NCBI lineage: Eukaryota > Metazoa > Chordata > Ceratodontiformes > Protopteridae > Protopterus > Protopterus annectens. The sequence goes on along the minus strand of NC_056733.1, from coordinate 658,902,352 downwards.
CTGCCTGGGACCACATGATCGACAGACCAAGATGCTTTGCCAGAGATGGTCTGCACCTGTTGCCCCTGGGACTCAGGTTACCGGCTAAGGCTCTTGCCACCCCTATAGTGCCTTTTTTAGGCAAAGTCCAAAGGACAAAACCACCACTGTAACAGGTACAAGCATGCAAAATCTGAAGATAATGCTACTCAGTGCTAGAAGTCTTAACCTTAACGTCAAAATGCACTCTCTCGAGGCACTCCTAAAAATGGAGAACATCGATATCTGTGGAGTAACTGAAACCTGGTTCAAGGCTCCGGACAGCACCCCTGCAATACCAGGCTACAACTTTTACCACACTTTTCGGCCACCAAAGCAAGACCGAAACACTAAAGGTGGAGGAGTGTCCATATTCACCAAGCATATTCACACCACCAAGCTAGTTGGCCAACAAAATGTGTCTGAAATTCTCCAGGTGCAACTAACACTAGACAAGACTGCAATCCAAATTGTAGCTTGCTACAGATCCCCCACCATGCCCCAAGATTATCACTACACCTTTTTAAAGATACTGGAAAATATTAAGATACAACCAAACACCCTAATACTGGGTGATTTCAACTTCCCTGCCATTAACTGGAAAAACTACTCATGTACCAACACCTTTGCCCAACGGTTCTTGGAATTCATAAACTCCAATGCCCTGGATCAGCTAATCCAAAGTCCCACCATGGGCTCCAATATCTTAGACCTGGTCATTACCAACATGGGAAATCGATGCTCCACAACTATGGTCACCCCCTCGTTGGTCAGATCTGACCATAAGCTAATCACCCTTGACATCCACATCCCTCCCACCATCCCCCAGTAAACCTCCATAAAAAACTTCTCCAAAGCCAACTTCATGCTACTCAAGTCAGAAGTGACAAACTTCATGACAGCCATGCAGACGGAAACTGAAAGTTTGACTGCTAAATCCTACACTAAGGCACTGTACGAGCACATCCACTTGTGCATGAATCGTGCCATCCCAAATAGCACCAAGACGTGCTCCTCCAAAAAAAAAAAAAACAATCTGGTGGTCCCCTACCATAAACAAACTTTACAGCAAATGGAATAAACTGTTGCAGAAAAGTGGAAAATCCGAGGATGCAAAAAACTCCCTTATCAGCTTCAGTAAGAAGCTGAGATCCCTCATAAAATCCTCCAAAGCTAGTTACGAAAATAAAATTGCCAAAGATTCCAAAGACAACCACAAACCCTTCTACAGCTATGTCAAGAATCTAGATGGCAATGTTCAGATCTGTTCTGAGCTACAACAGAATTGCATTAAATATACTGATGCCAAGGATATTGCCAGTATCCTGGCAGATTGATTCAGTGCCAATGTCACCCCCCTCTCACCCCCTAAAGGGCCCATCTCAATACTGAAAGCTTGCCAAATTCCAGTAATAACGGCCACACAGGTAAAAAAATGCACTCTCCAAAGCTAAGAATACAGTATCCATGGGACCAGACAACATCCCAGGCTGTGCACTACATGAACTACAAAATGAACTGGCATCTCACCTAAGTGTCATGTTTAATCATAGCCTCACCTCAGGCTTCTTGCCCACTTAGTGGTGCACAGCTACAGTTATCCCACTTCACAAGGGGGGATCCACCTTGGAGCCTGGGAACTACCGCCCCATCAGTCTGACGAGCCTGACCTGCAAGGCCATGGAAAGTACAGTTTTGTACCTACCATAAATGTAGAAGTTCGAGTGTAAACACTGCTGCAGTCATTACACTTGGGTTATCCTGCCGTCAGGCGGTCCCGCAGTCGGCCAGAGTTCCAAAGTCTTGGTCCGGCGTCGGTTGCTGTCGCCTCCTCCCTGACGTCAGTGCGACAGGGGTATACAAGATGCAGCCGACGCCATTTTCTTCAGTTTTTCTTGCCCCAGATGTCAGGTGCCCCCAAATAGGTAGGCAATACAAATTGCTAGTAAAAAAATCCCAAAGTGAAGCAAACAACCATTTTTAGTTACCAGCAAGTACTCCCCATAGGTAATAAAGAGTACATGCCCTAGGTAAATATCAGAAAGTAAGAGGGGAAGGAGGGAGGGTAACCTGGACTGCAGCAGTGTTTACACTCGAACATCTACATTTATGGTAGGTACAAAACTGTACTATGTTCATCGTGTTACACTGCTGCAGTCATTACACTTGGGTGGAATCCCAAAGCTGAGGTAGGGAGGCTGGATCTATAAGGCATTAGGGGTGGCTATAAGGCCCTGCAGTACAGCAGTGGCGAAGCCAGCTCTGGATTTGGAGTATAAAGGCAAATGGTAATGTATGCACAGAACTCCATGTTGCTGCTTCCAAAATATCCTTGGTAGGTACTCCTCTGAGGTAGGCAGTTGAAGTGGCTGTTGCCCTGGTGGAGTGAGATCTAATGCTGCTAGGTACAGGTTTCCCATGGTGGGCATAGCAGAAACGGATACAGTGTCCTATCCATTTTGAAACAGTCTGCTTTGAAATGGCTTTTCCCTGTGCTCCTGCAGCGTATGCTACCAATAACTGCTCATATTTTCTGAAAGCTTTGGTTTTGTCCAAGTAGAAGCGTAACTGTCTGTGAATGTCCAAAGAATGTAGTAGTTTCTCCCCTTTGTTCTGTGGTTTTGGATAAAAAGTTGGCAAGTGAATGGTTTGGTTTAGAACCACACTTGATACCACCTTTGGCATAAACGTAGGGTTGGTTCTTAAAGACACCCTGTCCTGGTGGAAGATGAGGAAAGGTTCCACTGCCATTAGTGCCTGTAATTCTGAAACTCTTCATGCTGATGTTATTGCCAGTAGCAGAGCAGTTTTCCAAGAGATGTATTTTAATTCTGCTGTGTTAGCTGGCTCAAAAGGAGGTAAAGTTAATTTCTCCAAAACAAAGTTGAGATCCCAAGTAGGTGTAGGTGCTCTACGGAGCAGTCTTATGTTTTTAGCCCCTCTGAGGTACTATTTCAGGAAAGGATTAGAAAAAATTGGTGGATCCGTGTTGTAATGAGCAGAGATAGCTGAGGCATGGATCTTGATGGATGAAAAAGAGAGGCCCTTGTCCAGCATCTCAGTTAAGTATTGCAGTATCTGAGGAATGTTTGGGACTAGAGGGTCAAGGCTGTGCGCTTGGTTCCATGCACATAATCTCTTTCATTTGTGGGAGTATGCTTTCCTGGTGCTAGGCCTTCTGGCCTCCAGAATGGCATCCATAACAGCTTTGGAGAGAGGCATTGCTTGCTTGACTAAGGAATTTTCCATGCAGCTAGATTTAAGGTCTTTAGCTGGCTGTGAAGTATCTGATTGTTGTGCTGTGTCAGCAACTGTGGAATTTGTGGTAAAATCCAGGGTGGTTCTTGTGTTAAGTTCTTTAGGATTGGGTACCAGTGCTGGCGTGGCCAGTCTGGTGCAATCAGGATAATTTTTGGCTCTTCCTGCCCGGCTTTTATGAGTACACCTTCGGAAGGAGAGGTAAAGGAGGGAAAGCGTATACTTGTTTTTTCCAGCTGAATCAGAGGGCATCCACTTTCCATGCTTGTGGATGGTAGCTCCTTGTGCAGAATTTCTGTAATTGGCAGTTCTTTGGGGTAGCAAACAGATCTATGTCCGGGCTCCACCATTTTTGTGTTATCATTCTGAATATTTGTGGGTTCAGTTCCCATTCATGTGGGTCCATAATGTTTCTGCTTAGGTCATCTGCCAATGTGTTTTTCTCTCCTGGCAGGAACTGTGCTTGCAGATGAACTTGGTAATTTAAAGCTGTGTTCCACAAGGTCATGGCTTGTCTGCAGAGGGGGTAGGAGTGTGTGCCCCCCTTGCTTGTTTATGTACCACATAACTGTGGCGTGGTCTGTCTTTAGTAGTAATTGTCCTGGATGCAGTAGGTCCTTGAAAGCTATAATAGCATTTTGTACAGCTAGCATTTCTTTTTGATTGATGTGGAGATGTCTTTGCTCTGTGGGCCACTCGCCCTGGATATATTTTCCTGCCATGTGTGTTCCCCAGGCGTAATCCAATGCATCTGTTGTCAGTGTCTGCCTGGCTGTGGGTTGAGTGAAAAGATGTCCCTTGTTGAGGTGACAAGCTTGTGCCCACCTTCGAAACTCCTGTTGTAGGCAAGGAATTAGTGTTATAACTGTTTCCAAACTTTGACAGTGTTGAGACCATACACTCTTTAGGTACCATTGTAGTTTCCTCATATGCAGTCTGGCATATGGAATTACTAGTACGCAAGATGCCATGTAGCCCAAGGCCTGCAGAATTTTTCTTGCAGGGAGTTGGGTCTTTGTTGCCATTAATTGAAAATATTGAGTCAGTTGTCCTTGCTTGTCTGGCGTGAGATAAGCCATCTGGGCCGTTGTGTTCAAGCTGGCACCCAGGAATATTATCTGTTGTGAGGGTACTAGTTTTGATTTCTTTTCATTTACTGTGTACCCCAGGCAACTTAACTTTTTTACGTACACCAGATGCTTTCGTAGAATGTCCTTGCTCTCTGCTTGAATCAGGCAGTCATCCAAGTATGGATAAATTTTAATTCCTTTTTGCCTGCAAAATGCAATTACTGGTGCCAGGCACTTTGTGAAGACCCTGGTCGCAGTAGATAAGCCAAAGGGCAGTGCAGAGAATTGATAGTGCATTGAACTAGCTAGAAATCTGAGGTATCTTCTGCAATTTTGTCTGATAGGGACATGCAGGTGTGCCTCTTTGAGGTCCAAAGTCACGAGCCAAGCTTTCTTGCCCAGCATGGGAAGAAGCTGCTGTAGTGTCAACATCCTGAATTTCGGAACATCCAGGTAAGTGTTTAGTGTAGAAAGGTTCAGAATGGGTATCCAGGCTTTGTCCTTTCTGGGAACCAGAAAGAGTCTTGAGTAAAATCCTTGTCCTTGGTTCCTGTGGTGGTACCTTTTGAATAGCTCTCATGTCCATGAGTGCTGTAATTTGTTTTTGAGCCTCTGCCCATTGATTTTGTGGCAGATTTGGCATTCCTTTTAGCCTTGGCAAGGTGGGGAAATGAAACCAGTAACCTTGAGATACAATGTTGAGAACCCATTTGTCTTTGGTGATGCAATGCCAGTTGTGATAGAAAAGTGCCAGTTTTCCTCCTAAGGGGGCTGCCAAGAGGGAGCTGTTTGGCAGCTGTAGTGGAACATCATTGAGGCTGTTTTTTATAAGATTGAGGCCTGTCTTCCCCTTCTTTCTGGCCTGGTGTGCCCCATTGTCGAGGTCTGTAAGGGCCTTATGTCTGACCTCTACGTCTGTCTCTGCCCCTTTGAGGTCTATCTGTGACTGGAAAGGACCAATTCTTTGTTGGCCAATTTCTGCTAAAACGAGGAGGCTGATCCTGTAAGAAATCTTTCACCATTTGCATAGATTTTGCCTTATCCTCCATCTTCTTTAATACCTCCTCTACCTTAACGCAAATAGCACATCCCGCTGCAAGGGTGCATCCAATAATTTGACGTTAACATGATCTGGTAACGTTTGTTCTTTTAACCAAGCATGCCTTCTAATGACAGAGCCTGTAACTGCTGCTCTACAGGAGGCCTCTAAGGAATCAATCCCACATTGCAAAGTAGGTTTTCCCACTTGTTCAGCTGCATGCAATAAATCCTGCATTTCTTTTAAGTTAGGAGGATCTGAATCTGGAAGCATCTTTTGTTTCAACTGAGACATCAAAAATTGCTGATATTTTAGCATGTGAAACTGGCAATTCAAGGCTCTCATTGCTAAAGTTGCAGACGTATATACCTTCTTTCCCCATCTGTCCAATGCTCTGGAATCTCTGTCAGAGGGAACTGGGTTTTTTGCTGATGAGGCCTTAATCCCTTTGGGTCCCTGAGAAATAGTTTCAGGGTCAGCAACAGGGCTTTTGTACAGAAATTTGTGAGAGTCAGGGACTCTGTAATATCTATCAGGTTTAACTGGGGCTGGGGGTAAGGAGTCAGGGTTCAAACTGGATTCAGTGTACACATCATCCACAATGTCTAAAACTGGCGGAATAGCAAGGGGTCTGTGTTGGGGCAATAAAAGGAAGTCTCTGAGTCTTTTCTTGGATTCCGAGTAATCCTGGCCTTCCCAATGGGAATGCTCTCTCATGGTATGTAAGGTCTCCCCAAAGGAGAAATCCTCAGGCGGAGAGGCTGATGGAATTGATTCCTCAGCATCAGAATCCTCATAAGGAGGTAAAGAATATCCTAGGTCCGAGGAAGAGTCAGAGGAAATGGACACCTGATCATAGTCGGCAATCTGCCTGGGCCTTTTATCAGGAGGGGGATGGGACCCCCTGATCAGAGTGATTAGGTCCTCGGCCATTTTTAGCATTTGTTTCTTAGGCATGGAAGCCTGTCCTGGAGAGAGTTGTGTCTGTTTCTTTGCTTTTAAGGGGGGCTTAGACTTAACAGAGAGTTTAATAGTCAACTGGGTAGGTCTGAAAACACCCTCTGTAGCTGTGGATTGCTCAGCTACTTCGGTTTCCTCTGTAGGTTTAGGATCGGTAAACTGAAGGCCTAGTGCATCCGAAGGCCCAGCCAGCTCCACGTGGGAGTCGGAGGCGGTCTGTGGTTCTGTGGAAGCGGTCGTCAGGGGCTGCGTAGGCGCCTCGCTGAAAACCGGAGAACCGGCGACCGGCCTAGAAGAGGCCTCGTCTGTTTTGGGCCTCGGATGCCTGTCCTTGTCCTTGTCCTTGCGCTTTTTATGCATTGCGGTCGTCGGAATTTCCGACGGCATGGTGTAATTGAATTTTCTATCAAAATAATGTCGGGCAAAATCAAACCAACATTTAATAGTGCGCTTGTTAAACCTAGCACAAAACCGACCATCAGAGACATTGTGGTCAGGGCCTAGGCATGGAATACAATAGGAGTAGAAATCCTTATGAGGTATTTGCTTCCCACATGAAATACAGTTATTAACTTTTACTGACATTGGTCTGAGGCAAGAAAAAGTTTCCCCAACGGGGTACTTAGCTTTTTTAGAAGACTTCGGTTCTGGATTCGGAATGAAAATCTTAGGAGTCGGCCGACCGGCACTTGCGAACTGCTTCTGCTTCGGGCACCGCGTGGCAAGAAAGACTGAAGAAAATGGCGTCTGCTGCATCTTATATACCCCTGTCGCACTGATGTCAGGGAGGAGGCCACAGCAACCGACGCCGGACCAAGACTTTGGAACTTTGGCCGACTGCGGGACCGCCTGACAGCAGGATAACCCAAGTGTAATGACTGCAGCAGTGTAACACGATGAACATCATATAAACAAAGACATTGGCAACCTTCAAACACTGTACCCCACCCAGTTTGGGTTTGTGAGGTGCCGATCTTGTCTCCAGAACATGACTGACTTCTTCGAATCAGTCTCCAGAGTTGTGGACGAGGGTAAGGTGGTCCACACAGCCTATGTGGACCTCGCCAAGGCCTTCGACGCCATCCCCCACTCTGGAATCATAGATAAACTTACTAAGCTGGGCATTAATCCCTACATCACTTGATGGGTTGCCAACTGGCTTACTGACAGAACTCACACTGTAAAAGTAGCCAACTCCAAATCCAGCTCCAGAAAAGTGACAAGTGGAGTACCTCAGGGTTCAGTCCTGAAGTACAGGCCAACACTAAGGGACTCTGGCTAACAAAGTTCGCAGATGACTGCAAACTAGGAGCCATTACTGAATCTCCAAATGATGAGGATATTCTACAAAAGGGCCTTACAGAAACAGATGTTTGGTGCCAGAGCCACGGGCTCAAGCTCAATGCCAAGAAATGTATAGAATATAACGCCCCATTTTGGTATTTACCTCTCAAGACATCTGCAACAACTGGAAAGGCCACAGAACTACCTCACTAAAAGAATCACAGGCCTAAAGCAGATGCCCTATGCTGACCGTCTAAAATAACTCCAGCTATACTCTGTCGCATATCGTCTACTCAGAGGCGATCTCTGCTTAACATACAAGGCCATGTCAAACCCAGAGCTGTTGGACATGCTACACTTAAAGACATCCAAATCCCTCAGAGCCACATGCTCCAGGGATCTAAACCTTGTCATCACAATCAACATAACATGTTGAAGGGATAGGTTCCTGTCCCAGAGACTCCCCAGACTCTGGAATAGACTGCCCATACATGTCAAGTAGAGCACCTCTTTGGCCCTCTTCAAAAGAAACCTAGACAACTGGATGGGAGATAAAAAATTCACCCTGGGGATCACGTCAGTCGCCCTGTTAGACAGGGGTCCAGGAAGTAAATATTGTTGGAGGAAATAGAATCACTGGAACTCTAGAACTTATGGAAATAATTTACGTAATGCTCCTTGTCCCAGACAGTGGAAAGAATGTCAACAAGGGTTTTGGCCTGTTATTTGCTTGACACACAGCACACTTACAACTTTTCATTTTAGGCACAGAGTGCAAGAACTTTTAACAAATGAAAGCGATGATCAAGATATGAAGTGCTAAAATAGCAGAAAAGCACTAGTGGGGTCAGGGACTTAAGAATGCTCTCCTACCGCACTCGCTACACGACACACAGCAAGTGGCTGTGTAGGACATGCATGGCCACAAATTTGTCAAAATGGAAGAAATACAAAAATGCATAAGTGCAAGGAAGGAGGAGGTGACTTTACAGCAAGCCTGTTAATAAGGGTTGCAGATGTTTGATATGTGGCTTTATGAGTTTCAGTGCTCATGTCAGATGCTGCTTGAACTTTGAATCTAATACAAATGATAAAAGTAGGTAACGGAAGAGAAAATTTGAAAATAATGTCTCTCTTTCTCAGCAGCATGGCAGCTAAATACATACTGTGGTCAGAGTTGCCCCACTAGCAAAAGAAAAAACATAAAACTCAAAGAAGAGTTTAATGACCGATACCGTCAGCACACAGTCCCATCTCTATTTGCCACAACAAGCATACTCATGGTCTTTCGTAGATTACCAGTTCTTCTATACAGCACTTCTCCCCATCCTTCTGCCAAGGACCATATGGATACTTCATCAGCTCACAGCACTTAAGTACAGGTACTAATGACTGCTTGCACCCCAAAAGACAAGTGCCATCTACAGTGATGCTCAAAACAGCCTTCATCTATACTCAGTCTCTCATTTAAAGTATAATCCTGAGCAGTGGTCATACAGAAACAAGTTGTCAATAATACTAATGCATCAAGAGACAGTTTTTCTCATAAATGGCCCCGAGGATTATTTTACTTACTTCTTGAACTCCACATTCAAAGCACTTATTTTCCTCAACAGGTTCAGGCGTTTGGCAGTACCTGCATACAGGACACCTAAAATAAAAAAAAATGTATACATCATTGAAAAAGCACACATTTACACAGACAGAACTAACCAACTCAAGGAAAAGTTAAGTACGACAAAAGCTTATTTATGATACACAGATTACATTCCTGCCTTTCTCATGTTCTCGTTAACTTGTCCCTACCTACCAGTTCCTGATACACAATACCAATAATAACAATCATTATGTCACCACAATAAACAAGGATTCAGTAATACATTCCAATAGCAGTGATTATATTCCTAGTCCAACTGGACAGTACTAAAATACTAATAAGGTGATGAAAAAATAAGAAGTGCTCAGTACAGCAGATTCAATATAAAATAGTTGTGTCAAGTTGTTACTACAACTGAGGTAGCAGTACACAGACAAAAACAGATTATGGTAATTTTGGATGATTTTGCTTCTTTCTGTTATAGTAGAGGAAAGTACATGACTGAGGAACTTTTCTGATAGGTACCTTGTCACCGCAACAATTTCAGATTTACATCAACACTTACCTGAAATATGTTAAATCACATTAAAGCAGTTATTTTTCTGCACAAGCATGTTGTCTTAAAAGTGACCACTAAAAAACATTGAAACAATCCCATATTTTTACATGCCGCAGTTAATTTACTCATGCAGTCTTCCTGTAGAAGAATATCATTGGTAAACGTAAGTAGAGTAAAACGTGTTTTTTTAAGGAGTTAGTGATAGCAGTAGACAAGTACATGGTGCAAATGTGACTTAATACGATGTATAATAGGTTCATAGGTAGGTACTAGGCTATCTGCCTAAAGGCATTTATAAGCCTAGCCGGAATGTGTTGGGTTTCGCCGCCCCCTTAGATTAGTTCCCTGTGCCTTTGTCCAGCAGAGCCACTGAAGTGATCCCCGGGGTAAACTTCCTGTTTCCCATCCACTCGTCAAGGTTTCACTTGAAGAGTGTTAGTGAGGAGCTCTTCCTAATGTAGATTGGAATCTTGTTCAAGAGCATGGTAAGTCTCTGGGACAGGAATCTATCTCTCCAGCACATACAATTTATTGTTGTGGTGAGGTTTAGATCCCTAGAGCGTGTGGCTCGAGGGGATAAGGTTTTCTTTATGTGGAGCATGTCCATCAATTCTGGGTTGGACATGGCCTTGTATGTCAGGCAGAGATCACCTCTGAGTAGGCGATAAGCAACTGAGTACAGCTGGAATTTTTTCAGTCGAGCTGCAAAGGGCATCTGTTTGAGGCCAGTGATCCTCTTGGTGAGGTACTTCTGTGGTCTTCCCAGCTGTTTCATGTGTCTTGTAAGGTACATCCCAAATGGGGACTATGTACTCTATGATGGGTCTGATGAGTGATGCATTGAGGGGCACAATGACCTCTTTTGATCTGGATGCAAACCCTTTTGTGATTAGGTGGGCTACATAGAAGGATTTTCTAACCACTTTGGCAACGTGATTATCAAAGGAGAGATTACTATCTACTTGGGTCCCCAGATCCCTTATTTCATCTTCTGTATTTAGGGGCCTACCACCAATGTGGTAATTTGTGTGTACTTTGTTTTTTCCAAAGGGGATGACTATGCACTTTTTGGCATTTAGCTTGAGGCCATGGTTTTGACACCAAGTATCTGTCTCAGTGAGACCCTTTTGGAGGATGTCTGTGTCAGCCGGAGAGTCAATTATAGCCCCTAGTTTACAGTTGTCTGCGAACTTGGTCAGCCATAGTCCTCCTGTGCTTGCCTGTACCTCTGAGAAGTATATGCCGAACAGGAGGGGTCCTAGGACTGAGCCCTGGGGAACGCCACTTGTAACTGGTTTAGAGTCAGACCTAGCTCCCGCAACTCTTACCATGTGGGTTCTCTCTGTGAGCCAGTTGGCAACCCATCTCGTGATGAAGGGGTTTATGTTCAAGCTGGAGAGCTTGTCTATAATACCAGAATGGGGAATGGTGTCAAAGGCATTTGTACTAAAAAATAATAGACCTGTGTAAGTGAAGTAATTTAAAGAAAGAAGCTGAACAGGTGAGAAAACAGGAAGCTTGATAGAATAGTTAGAATAGGTAGGATGTGAGAGGGAGAAATAAATACAGGACTAAGGCTACAGTACTAACATAATAATAAACATATAATGAGGGGGCCATGGAAAGGAATGACCATGGAATTGCTGACTAAAGATATGTTAGTAAAATGTAAGACAGAAAGGGCAACAAGTGAAAGAGCTAGGTAATGAACAGTTGACGTTAGGGTGCAGGGGCTGGCAGTAAAAAGGTAAGCTAAGATTAATTGTTGGTGAAAGTGATGTGAGTTTTCATGTAAACAGATTTAAAGTATGGATTAAGGTGATATCAGTTAACCAGGAGGTGAACAAGAGCAGAGCCAAGGGTTTACTATATCTTCTTTAAGTTAAGAAGTCTGGAAGTGATAAACTTGTCTCAAGGCTACTGGAATGGAATTCTAAAGCTTAACACAACAGGTAGAATACAAGGAGTCTCCTGTGGTGTTATTCGAGTTGGATACCATAAGGGCAACTTCTCCTTGAAGATAGTGTATGATTAGATGAGTAAAGGTGGATTTTTTTTTTTTTACATGGGGCAGTGGTCTGCTTATAGAGTAGATGTGCACTGTTACGACTTATGAGAAGGAGAGGTGGTGACAGAATTCTGTCCAGTTGTGTTGTTTTAGAGACAGGCAGTGATGGGTTTTATATTGGTGATTTGCTGCAAATTTAGATATTTTGTTGTAAAACTGTTTTAACTTGTTCTGACGGGAAGCCTGTAGACTAATTAGAATTAGAATTGGAGAGACAGAGGAGAACAGGGAGCAGATGGATTTTCCTGGTTGAAACGCCCTACATAAATTACCTAGTTTTCAGTGAGTTTTTTTATTGCTTCCTATATATGGTGGTCAAATTTAGGCTGATCGTTAATAACACCTACTAGACTGGTATGGATCACCTTTTCAATGACAGTGTTATTGCCTTATGAAAGTGGGTTGAGATTTGAAAGATATTCTGGGGCGAAAAAAATTTGTATGATTTTTTTTTTTTTTTTTTTTAAAGGATTTACAAGTTGAGAGTTTTCAAGTCAGGTTTCTACTGCAGAAAAGGACTTGGGTTTGTTATAGGTCAGTTAAATTTTTGGCTAAGCATATGAGAGTACAGTCATCAGTGTATTGGATGACAGTAGCATGTTTTGTGGAGGTATGGTGGCAATTAATAAAAATGTTTGAGTAAAGGGTCATGTACAGATCCTTGTGGGACACCTATTGAGGAGTACAAAGGGAGCAAAGCTAGCTTGCCAATTTCACTGATCATTATCTGTTGGTTAGGTAACTATAAAACCATCCTAGAAATGAGTAACTTGAGTCCACATATGGAATGTTCTTCTAGTTGTTTTTGGTGAGAAACAATATCAAAAGTCTTGGAGATATCTAGGATGAGTGTTAAGACTTAGGGTTATGCCAATGGCTTGAATTTTTATCATTTATTATCTATTTTGTTATGTTTTTGATATGTCTATAGTGTTGTAGTTTAGGCTGGGTTTTGTCAATGGACCAAGCTTTGCAAGCTTTATCTCTTTGCCTCAAAATCATTTTTGTCCTCACAGTTAATCAGGGTGCAGGTTGAAATTTTTATTTCTGATTGAGGCTTCAGAATTAAGGGTAGAGAGGAATTAATTATTAAACTGAGTGACAGCTTCATCTACAAGTACAGATTTTAGGCTATTCCATTTCATCTGTCTCCTGGTAAACATTTCCTTTTGCAAGGCAGTAAAATTTCTACCTAGTTGTAGTGGGGTTGTCTATGGGTGTAGATGTGGTGAATAACAACAAGTGTGAAGACATGGTTGCTAAGGACTCTGGTAGAGTTCATAGGTTGGTACTAGGCTATCGGCCCTAGGGCCTATACTAACCTAGCCATAACAATGCCCTGGCTATTTCTTCCCAGAATATTTACTTCCCTGGTCCCCTGTCTAGCAGAGCCGGAACGGACTAACTCACCAGGAAGGAATGAACTAGGGAGGCTACAGCAGGTTACACTTGACGGAAATGAGAACAACATCCGAAATGATACCGGCAACAGGTCACTCCCCTTACATCAGTTGTATAATAGGGCTTAAAATTCAGAGCACACAACTAGGGAGAACGCGATCCCTTCTATGGCAAAATTTTTAAGCCATAGGGATTTCTTTGGAAATGCGACATTCGGTGGAGCTGAACCTGAGCAGAGTGGTGGGGTGAGTAATATCAATACTTTACTCAACAAATTTGACTATAAACTGTTTAGATGCCGCAAGTTACAACTTGAAGTGGCATATTTAAAGGAATGCATAGACAAAAAAAAATATCCCTAAAGGGTTACGTCAGTGGCCTTACCCAGTGGGTTTAATTGATAAGTCAGTTTTCCACCAAGAGCTTTTAGGGCTGCTCGATAAACAGGGCTTCGAGTTTTTACAGTCCTTAATTAATTTCTATAATGTTGAAATTAATAACCTGAAAGCTGACCTAGAGATGTTGGAACACACTATTTGTATGGACAATGAGTTTCCTAGATATAGATATGACTATGCTAGGATCTTTTCAAGCATAGAAGCCACTCTCACAAAACTACTACAAAATAAAAAAAGAAAAATAAGTAGAGATTTGAGTGATTATGCTAACAATAATGCGTACCCACCCCCACCAAAGGTTTCACATACTCAAATTTCTCAGTGTAATACATCTAAAGATGGAACCCAGAGTAGTAATGAAGAAATCGATCAAATTGCTGCTAATGAGTCTGCAAATACACAGGCATTATGCCGTAGTGAAAGAATAACGAACAATAAAGCTCAGGATAATAGAGTACGACAAGAGCAGAGTAATAACAATGATCAGAATAATCAGCAGAATTTTCAAAGAGACCAAACAACAAGGCACAACAATCAGAACAACAACAGGAACCAAGGTCAGAGGAAAAATCGCCGCAACCAGCGAAGGAGATGATAGTGGTGGACCAAGAAGGACCACAAATCCTTCTTAGCACACAAGGGGACTTCAATATATTTAACTTCACAGTTTTAACAATTGAGCAGGAAATGGTTGATTTTTTTGCTAAGGGATTGTCTTTTGTCCCGGATAGAAATGTAGATGTAACTAGAACTATCATCGACCTTAAATTGTTTGTACGTAAACTTAACTTGGTTTCTTTAATGGGAACAAATTCTTCACTCACTAACACCTTGAGGGTATCTAGTGTGTTTAACCCTCCTTTGCATGGGTTACTAAGTACTTCTGAAGAAATGTGTGAAATAGATCTGTTAAACAATAGGGTCCACTCCCATTGACAAGTGGGCCACACACTAAGGCAATTATAAAAGGGAACATCACCAAGAGGGAAATAGAATTTATTGATTTGATAAATCAATGTAACATCAGGATTATGAAACCCGATAAGGGTGGAGGATTGATCTTTATGGACCAAAGTGAGTAAGTTAAAAGAATGGACGAATATTTATCTACAAATGTATACAAACATGTATTAATGAAATCAACGTAGCCTATAAAAGAATTAAGGGCACAACTGATGATTTATTTTTGCAAGGGGTGATTAATATAGATATGTATCAGTATTTAATAATGGCCGCTCCAAAATTGCCTGTGTTATTCGGGTCTCCTAAGTTGCACAAAAGTTATGTGAACCCACCATTTAGACCTATAGTTGATGGGAGGGGATTAATAACATATGCATGTGCCAAATGCATTGATAGTATCCTTAAACCACTTATTAGGGATGAGCCGCAAATTTGTAGGGATTCTTGGAGCTTTTTAGAGAATGCAAATAAGCTTGAATATAATGAAAATTACACCTTTCTCACAATTGACGTGAAAGATTTGTATACGGTGATCCCACTAGTGTTGGGAAAAGCATGGACTAGAGAATTTATGTTTTCAAAAAAAGTGGAAGATAATAACATCAATTTGGTAGAAACTTTATTGGATTTGGTCCTAGCCAACAACTATATGATGTTTAATGGTCAGTTTTTTCTACAAACCACAGGGGTGGCTATGGGGTCACCCTGTGGTGGTAGCTTTGCAAACTGTGTAATGGCGCAATGGGAGTGGACCCTATTGTTTAACAATGAAATGTTCCAGCAAAATGTTGTATGGTACACTAGGTACCAGGACGACGGGTGCCTAATTTGGAAAGGGGAAGAAAGCCTGATTGAGGCTTTCATCCCAAACATAACAAATAATCAAGGATAGGGCCAATGCTAAATACAAAACTGTAATTTATAGGAAACCTACTTATTCAAATTATTTTTGCATTTTTCCAGTAGTCACCCTTACCATCAGAAGAAAGCTGTAGTCAAAGGACAGATGGTTAGGACAGCAAGGATGGTCTCGGACAACATTGATTTCATGAAAGAATGTGAGGTTTTGAAAACAATGTTTATTAGAAGAAGCTACCCAGAAATATTTATCAATGAAATTATGGTTGAAGTAAAAGCTAAGAGACATTCAGGACATTTTAGACCATTATTAAGTAATGGTAACAACAGCATTCCCATGTTAAATTTGGTACAAGGGAGTATTAACTTGAAAACACAAACTCGTAGCCTGAGTCTCAATTTTCTATTTACATATTCTACAGACTACAAAAGGATAAAAGAGATTTTTGTTAAAAATTGGTCTAACATTTTGGAAGACAGTGTGTTGAGTAGGGCATCGGGCTTAAATCCAGGTTTCACGTATAGAAGAGGGGCAAATTTAAAGTGTCTGCTCGAGAAAAAGAAGAGTAATAAGAAGACTTTGGGTATGAGAAAGTGTGGGGCCTGTACGCAATGTAAATTTATAAGATTAGGCAACCAGGTAACAATTAGGGACAAGTTATATACAATTAATGGAACATTTAATTGTGATTCTAAGGGGGTGGTGTACCTTGCATCCTGTGAGCTATGTCCATCATACTACATCGGAAAAACAGAGAGAAAGCTCAGGCAAAGAATCTACGAGCACCAATATTGTATCAATAGAGGGGACGGACGGTGAAAATGCTTTGGCAAAACATATTAATGAAAATCCTGATCATAGGTTTTTATACACTGCAATACAACAAACTAAATGTGATTTGAGAGGGGGACCATGGCAGCTGAAGCTAGAAGAGAATGAAATGATGTGGCAAATTCGAACTTCAGCCCATATCCCGGCAGGCTTAAACAAGTATGGATCAATTAAAATCATTTTCAAGCTTAAAGCTCTAAGTAGATGAAATTAAGAAATTATAATGAGAAAGTATTGGTTATACATATTGAATCCATAAATTCCAGTAGTTTTAAGTTTGCAACTATTTCTAATATACGAATATAACATAATTAAATAAATAATTATTGTATCATGTATAGTAGTAGTATATAAAAAAATCTGGGTGATAATAACTGGTACTATGCAGTTGTTAGTTATAGGCTTAACTAGATAGGTGTATACATTGCTTTTAGTCATTAGGGTTGTACAATAGTTAGGTTCTTGGAAGCGTGCTTGTTTTTAGTAATAAAAAATTCATAAAAGCGGTTAGTTAAATTAACCTAATTGTATCTGGCTGTTTAGCATCCAGTATTTGATATGCATTAATAGGTTTTTAGTATTTTAAAGTTTCGATCATCTGCCAAGTAAAATACGGCTTTTATATACTTGCATGTGCATATCTATTTAACATAGTGGTGACACATTTTATTGTTTTTATTTAGGTAATTATATATTTAAAAGAATGCTAATTGGTTGGGATAACTGATTTATTATTTACTGGTTTTGTATAAAAAGCGAGGTTTCTTGAATGTCATTTGTCTGAAGAAGTTGGGGCAGAGACCCCTTCGAAAGCACTTACAATAATAATAAATTTTATTTTACACTCGCTGGTCATCGAGTTACTTATTCCATTTGCGCTTGAATCCAGGTGGCTTTTGTAACGGATGTGATCCCTGGGGTGAATTTCCTATCTCCCATCCAACTGTCAAGGTTCCTTTTGAAGAGGGCCAAAGAGGTGCTCTGCTTGACATGTACGGGGAGTCCATTTCAGAGTACGGGTCTCTGGGTCAGGAACCTATCCCTCCAGCATGTTTTGTTCATTGTGATGACCAGGTTTAGATCCCTGGAACATGTGGCTCTGAGGGATTGGGATTTCTTTAAATGTAGCATGTCCAACAGCTCTGAGTTTGACATGGCCTTGTATGTTAAGCAGAGATCACCTCTGAGTAGGCAATATGCGACAGAGTATAGCTGGAGTGTTTTTTTTTAGACGGTCAGCATAGGGCATCTGCTTTAGGCCTGTGATTCCTTTAGTGAGGTATTTCTGTGGCCTTTCCAGCTTTTGTAGGTGTCTTGTGAAGTACATACCAAAACAGGGTGATGTACTCAATAATGGGTCTAATGAGGGATGAGTAGAGTGGGACAATGACCTCCTTTCTTTTGGATGAAAAGCCCTTAGTGATGAGGTGTGCCACAAAGAAGGATTTTCTAACTGTTGTGGCGATGTGGTTATCGAAGGTGAGACCACTATCCACCTGTGTCCCTAAGTCCCTTATCACACTTTCGGTGTTTAGTGTACTGCCACTTATGTGGTAATTCATTGGTACATGTTTTTTTCCAAAGAGGATAACTATACATTTCTTGGCATTGAACTTGAGACCATGGCTCTGGCACCAAGCATCTGTTTCTGTAAGGCCCTTTTGTAGAATATCCACATAATTTGGGGAATCAATAATGGCTCCCAGTTTGCAGTCATCTGCAAAATTTGTTAGCCATAGTCCCTTAGTGCTGGCCTGTACTTCAGAGAAGTAGATGCCAAATGAGAGCGATCTCAGGACTGAACCCTGAGGTACTCCACTTGTCACTTGTCTGGAGCTGGATTTGGAGTCTGCTACTTTTATAGTGTGGGTTCTGTCAGTAATCCAGTTGGCAACCGATTGAGTGACATAGGGATTAATGCCCAGCTTAGTAAGTTTATGATTCCAGAGTGGGGGATGATGTCGAAGGCTTTGACAAGGTCCAGATAGGCTGTGTGGACCACCTTACCCTCGTACATGGCTCTGGAGACTGATTCGAAGAAATCAATCAGATTGAGGAGACAAGATCGGCCCTTCACAAAACCAGACTGCGTGGGGTCCAGGTGTTTGAAGGTTGCCAATGTCTTTGTTTATAATTTCCATGATAATGCATTCCATGGCTTTGCAGATCAGGCTTGTTAGACTGATGGGACGATAGTTCCCGGGATCCAAGGTGGATCCTCCCTGTGGAGTGGGCTAACTGTAGCTGTGCGCCACTCATTGGGCACAAACCCTGAGGTGAGGCTATGATTAAACATGACACTTGGGTAAGTTGCCAGTTCATTTTGTAGTTCATGTAGTACACAGCCCGGGATGTCGTCTGGTCCCATGGATGTTGTATTCTTAGCTTTGGAGAGTGCATTTTTTACCTGGGTGGCCGTGATTACCGGAATTTGGTATTGGGATGGGCCCTTCAGGGGGTGAGAGTGGGGTGAAGTTGGCAGTGATTCGATCTGCCAGGATATTGGCAATATCCTTGGGATCAGTACATTTAATGCCATTCTGTTGAAGCTCAGAACAGATCTGAGCACTGCCATTTAGATTCTTGACATAACTATAGAATGCCTTGTGGTTGTCCTTGGAATCTTTGGCAATTTTATTTTTGTAACTAGCTTTGGAGGATTTTTATAAGGGATCTCAGCTTCTTACTGAGGCTGATAAGGGAGTTTTTTGCATCCTAGGATTTTTCTCTTTTCTGCCTTCCTTCTGTTGTATAGTTTGTTTATGGTAGGGGACCACCAGACTGGCTTCTTTTTTTGGAGGAGATCGTCTAGGTTCTATATGGAATGGCACGATTCATGCACGAGTGGATGTGCTCGTACAGTGTCTTAGTGTAGGATTCAGCAGTCGAACTTTCAATTCCCGTCTGCAAGGGTGTCATCAAGTTTGTCACTTCTGACTTTAGTAGCATTAAGTTTTTTTTATGGAGGTTTCCCTACTGGGGGATGGGGGTGGGATGTGGACGTCAAGAGTGATTAGCTTATGGTCAGACCTGACCAACAAGGGGGTGACCACTGGTGTGGAGCATCGATCTCCCATGTTGGTAATGATCAGGTCTAGAATATTTGAGCCCCTGGTGGAACTATGGATTAGTTGATCCAGGGTGTTGGAATTTATGAATTCCAAGAACCGTTGGGCAAAGGTATTGGTACCCGAGTAGTTTTCCCAATTAATGGCAGGGTAGTTGAAATCACCCAGTATTACAGTGTTTGGTTGCATGTTAATATTTTCCAGTATGTTTAGAAAGGTGTAGTGAGAATCCTGGGGCACGGTGGGGGATCTTTAACAAGCTACAATTTGGATTGGAGTCTTACCTAGTGTTAGTTGCACCTGCAGAATTTCAGATGCATTGTGTTGGGCAGCTAGCCTGGAGGTGTGAATATCCTTGCCGAATATAGACACTCCTCCACCTTTAGTGTTTCGGTCCTGGTTTGGCGGCCGAAAAGTGTGGTAAGAGTTGTAGCTTGGTACTGCAGGGGTGTTTTCTGAAGCCTTGAACCAGGTCTCAGTCACTGCACAGATATCGATGTTCTCCATTTTTAGGAGTGCCTCAAGAGTGCATTTTTGAGGTTTAGACTTCTAACATTGAGTAGCATTACCTTCAGATCTTGCATGCTTATATCTATTACAGTGGTGGTTTTGACCTTTGAACCTTGCCAAAAAAGCCACTATAGGGGTGGTAAGAAGCCTTAGCCAGTAACCCGAATCCTAGGGGCGACAGTTGCAGACCATCCCTGGCAAAGCATCGTGGTTTGTCCATCATGTCATCCCAGGCAGTGGAATCAATACTTTTGGAGACAGCGGTATGGAACCAGTCTAGAATAGAATTTTTTGGAGGTTTAACTGTATCTGGTTGGTGCTGTTATTATTTGAGTGAATCCAGATAGTTGTACAATATCTGTTGGATTAAAACAATTTGTTGACAAGCAATATTTACATCTGCTAGAACAATAGTTTTTTGAAGGATGTTAGACAGTCTCCAGCAAAGGAGTTCTTCTGTGGTGGATATATTGATGCCCGGAGGATTGTACCAGACAAAAATTGCAATGTACTTATGGCTACTGAGCTGCAAATATGAGAGAAGGATTCCTGCATTACAGAACTTGGGAAGGGAGTGTACAGGGAGAAAGGAAAGGGGTACAGGTTATTTTTGCAGATGACAGCTACACTGCCGCCTTTCTTATACATTCTAAGCGCAGGATGGAATACCCTGGGAGTAAAATGTCATCTATAGTGTCTGGTTTTAATCATATTTCTATTGTTACCAGTATGTCAGGACAGTATGATGCTTTCTAGGGATGAACCTAAGGTGTTTTGTTGTATATATTGGAGACTGGTATGTTGTAGAAAAAGACCAGATGCTGAAGGAAAGTGAAGGTGGGGGGTTAATTGGGTTGTATTGTTTAATGAAGTAGAGGCTGGTATTTGGAATTCAGGGCAGGGATTTGCATGAATATCTGATCACTTCGCTTGAGAGTTAGAGAGAAGCAGAATAAAGCAATTCATGTTTTATTTTGGGCTTCAGTGCTGGCTTGTGAGGATATACTTTACAATTTGGGGAAATCGGTTTTGAAGTAACGTAAGTGACAGTTGTTCTACAGTGTAGCTCAAATATAGTACATGTAGATAGAGTTGTTAGTTGATGGACGGACAGCCTGTGAGAGGTACCTAGGGTGCAGATTATAATAACGTGTAAGTTGGACAAGTGCTGTTAGTGGAAATATTAGTAGTCTGGAATCTAGGCTCATGACATTTGTCTTGAGTGTTAGTGAAGTGAGTAATGAGAAGTAAGGATGTCTTACTGGAAGGGATTAGCAGGGCAGAATTAAAGGTGAAGGAAACAGTATTAGGTAAAATGTGTGCAGTGCTGACAGTACTAGGAATGATAATTTTTTTAGACTAATACAAATATCGCAGGATATAAAATTCAAAGAGGAACATGAATATACCTGGTGTGTGAGAAGTGTAATTGAGAAATGTGTGTAGTCAGGGTAAGATTAAGAGGAAAAGAAGTTAGTAGTTGGCAAGAATAAATTAGTTTGATAGAATTGTTAAAACTAACTCTGCGATGTCAATGGCACAACAGGTTGTGCACATGCCTTTAGTAATGGAAGAGCAGAAATGCTAGAGGTTCTATTCCCACTCCAGGTGATTAAACTGCTGGCATTGCTAAGCAGCATTGGGGGTTGCTGCACTCCTGAGTGTGCAGTCTTACTGATAAGATGTTAAACAGAAATCCCATCTGCTTGAATTGGTGGTAGATCAAGTGGATTTATAAGATCCCATGGCACCTACAGAAAACAGTAGGCAACGTTTCCGGATGCCCTGGCAAAATTTCCCCTTCCCTGAAACAAAGGATTCACAGAAGGCTAGATAGATAGATGGAGAGCAGACAGATAAATTAATTAATAGTAAGATGGTGGGGTGGAAAATTGGTAGTTAGCATGAGGAAATGAGGTGTAATAGGTAAAGTGCTATAAATAATATTTAGAAAGATGGTAGGGTTAAGTCCAGTAGACACAGTATGAGACGGATGAGTTAAATTTGAAAAATACTGAGGAAAAGTATTTTAAATTGTAGGAGTAGATTATTTGTATAGTTATTGACAGCAGTGATATAACTGAAACAGATGAGAAGTAAAAATGCACTGAGGAGCTTTGGTTGTGATAAGGAATGTTACTTAATGTAACAGTAGTAAGAGGAATTTTGTATCTATAAATGTAGAAGAGGTGGAGGTAGGTGATACCTGGAGCAGGGTAAGGGAGTGGAGCAAGTCTGAGTGGAACGAGGGCAAATGGATTGGGTTTGACCCTTGGAAGATAGTGGTTCACTGCCACAATGCATCATTTGTAACTAGAAAAAATGCCTCCAGGGCTTACATGACAAGGCAAACTTAAAATTAAAGCACAATTGTTCTACTTATCCACTGCACACACTTTTATTAAAATAAAAACAAAGTTTAGCACTTTAGCAAGTTTGATCCCTAATAAAAACAGGACTTCATCAGAGCAACTGCACTCAAAATAATCAACTTTAAATAACTAAAGTCTAAAACAGTGCAAATCACATCAATGTTTGTCTTGTTTGTCTTTCGGCTTTTTCCCGGTAAGGGGTCGCCACAGCGGAACTCCAGTCCACTAATGATTGGCAGTAGATTTTTACAAAACGCCGAGGTGCCAGCTCAACGCCCAACCTTCAACGAAGGCACGCCCATTTACGCATGCATGTCTTTTCGAACGCTACTCAACTGCGGGGAGGACATGCAGACTCCACACAGAAGGCACCCCCAAGCCAAGCTGAGAATTGAATGGGAGAGCCTCTTGCTGTGAGGTAACAACGCTACCGCCATACCACCGCGGCATGCAAATTACATCAACAAATATACATTATATACTCACTGACATCACATTTAGTATGCATGAAATAAAAGAATAATCATTCAAACTTGGGATGTTTTCAGCATTAGTTTTCAACTGGCAGAAAAACTCACTGACTTCTAGTCATTCAGTCCAAGCCACCTACTGGGATTTACTGACAGTTTTTCCAGCACATGAAATACAGATGTATGTTCTGAAAATTGGCACAAATATCTATACAGTGCATTATTTGAATTTTGTCTTTTAATGTCATAAATATGCTCACATACTCTGTTAAGTAAACTCAGTTCAGGTTCTCCAATATAGAGGGCAGGACAATCTTTGCATAAATCTAAATAAATAACTCATTTCGTTTCACAGTTAAAGTAACCAGTACTATTAAAAGGGACTAGTCCAAAGATGTTAATCACACTTTCTTCTTTTAAAAAGGGGCACTGTCTTCTTTTATAAAGAGGCATTGTCTGCACCTTCAACATTTATAATTCCCTTTTCCTATTCTTGCATTGTTTTTACCATCCTTACATCTCTCCATCCAATCACTGAAGTTCGCACCCTTTTTTTTTAATACAAATCTTGTTTTTTCACCTACCTTCATGATCAAATTACTGAACGTAAATATATCCCGGTGTTTATCAATAACCTGCCTAATAGATTCAGTGTTATAAGTCATAATCATAGCCTTCCTATAGCCTTCACTGTCCTGAGACTTCATCATTGTAATATTGTTATTATTGCTGTTCAATTTACTCCAACAGTGGAGTACATATTTCTTCATTCATTTTTTTTGGACTACCTTGCCATAAGTTGCCTCCAATAGCTTCTCTGGGTAATCTTGTCTTCTTAAAAAAAGAAGTTATGTACTCACCATAATGTTCCATTTGAGTAGGTAACTTCATTTGTCAGCAACCTGTGGCTATCAGATCCGTCCTTTCCAAGCTAGAGATCCAAGCTCCAAGCTCCTCCCCCTTACCGATAATACCCTGCTACCTCCCTCCAGTCCTCAGATCGAGTTTGCCCAATTACCAGACAACACCAAGACAAACAATACCTGAACATCCTAACCTGATGCATACCAGGACTGAATCATTCTATCATTCAGGTAACGAAAGCCAGGTTAGGGGGAAGGAAGGGGGGGTCAGTTGCTGACAAATGAAGTTACCTACTCAGATGGACCGTTATGGTGAGTACATAACTTCTTTATCTGAAGTAGTTAACTTCATTTGATCAGCAACCTGTGGGACAGAGTCCCCAGCTACCAAAAAACTTGGGAGGTCCTCAAGGAAGAATATTCCAGAGCACTGCAGAGCCAAAGGCCGTCCTCCCTCTGGATATCAGATCTAATTTATAATGCGAAATAAAGGTATGAGAAGCCCAAGTAGCTGCAGAACAGATGTCATCCAAGGGAACTCTTGACCAAAACGCAGCAGAGGTAGACATAGAACGGGTAGAATGAGCATGAACCTCCAAGAGCTCCGGCCGACCAGAAATTTTGTATGTGAGCAAAATGTAGTGAGATATCCATCTAGCTAGAGTCACCCTCGTTACTGGTTTACCCAAGGATGTCTTAGCAAAGGAAACAAAGAGCTGCTCTGACTTGCAAGAGGCAGCTGTTCTGTGCAAGTAAAAGTGCAAATTGTCTATGCACATCTAATGAATGCAGTCTGTACTCCCCCTTGTTCTGATAGTTAGGGAAGAAAACGGGCAGATTAATGGAATGGTTGATGTTAGCCTCGGAAGCCACTTTAGGTAAGAAGGAAGGATTAGTCCTGAGAGATACTCTGTCCTTATGGAAGACAAGATACGGGGGTTTAGTACAAAGGGCTTGAAGCTCAGATACCCTTCTAGCTCAGGTAATAGCAATTAAGAAGGCAGTTTTCCAAGGCAAGAACTTTAAGTCAACAGAAACTGCAGGTTCAAAGGGTGGACCAGTTAGAGCCTGAAGGACTAAGGTTAGGTCCCATGGAGAACCGCATTCTTGACAGGAGGTCTTAAAAGAAAGGTGCCCTTTAAGAAAGTCTTACAGATCTTAGTGGAAGCTAAAGGACCAAGATTGTCCCCGATGTGGAAGTGGGAAATGGCCGCCATTTGAACCTTCACAGTAGAAGAACTGGCCCCTTGATGGAAAATGTGAGATAGAAATTCAAGTACTGCTGGAATGGGAGCCGTACAAGGGTCCAAATTCCTATGCCAGGCCCAGATGGAAAAACATTTCCATTTACTGTTGTAGACCTTCCTGGTAGAAGGGCTTATGCGCCGCCACCAGGATGGATTTAACTGCAGACGGGATACCGGGAGTCCTAGCCACTAACGGAACTGGATCAACCAAGCCGAGAGCTTGAGGTCGTACAGATTCAGAGTTTTCAATCCCGAAGGATGAGAGATCAGATCCGGAATGGGATCCAAGATCCAAAGAGGAGCTATGAGATGAGACAGTAGGTACGGGAACCAGGTTTGACGAGGCCAGAATGGGGCTATGAGCATAACCTTGCTCCCCAACCAACGAGCTTTCTGTAAGAATTTTGTCATTAATGGGAGAAGAGGATAAGCATAAAGATGACCGAATGGCCAAGCATGAACTAGAGCGTCTCTGGGGCTCTCCCCCAGCAGGGGAATTAGAGTGAAAAACTCGCTGCACTTTGTGTTCGAAGGCGAAGCGAAGAGATCGCAGCAAGGTTGACCCCATTTGAGGAAGATCTGTTTCGCTACTAAGGGGTTCAGAGACCATTCATAAGGCGAGAGGATAGTTCGACTCAGCTTGCCCGCTAAAACGTTGGACCGACCCAGAATGTGCATTGCTAACAGAAAACGGTTGGTGGATATCGCCCACTCCCAAACTCTCATGGCCTCTCTGCAAAGAGGGTAAGACCTAGTCCCCCCCTGTTTGTTGATGTACCAGACCACTGACATGTTGTCTGTCTGAATTGCAATAGTCCCCAGAGGAAGAAGGGCATGGAGAGCTTGCAACACTAGAAGCACTGCCCTCATTGCCAGAACACTGATATGCAGAACGGTCTCTGAGTCCACATGCCTTGGACAGTTCTGCCCATGCAATGCCCCCCCCAGGCGAGAAGCGTCCATGGTCACCGTGGCTTGGGGTTGAGGCATCAAAAACGGCCACCCTTCCTGAAGCTCTCGGGAATGGAGCCACCAAAGAAGGGAGTCCCTGCAAACTCTGCTGAGGGGAATCGGGGAGTCCAACGGATGTCGAAGGATGGACCACTGGACCTGTAAGGTCCATTGAAGAACCCTCATGTTCACGCGGGCTAGGGGTGAAAAGTTGATAGCTGCTGCCATGGACACTGGGGCTCTCAGGACTAATTCCGCTGGTGGGGGCCGGAGATTGTAGAAGTGCTAAGATGTGGAGAGTTAAGTTGCGGAGTCTGTCTGATGTCAAGAAGGCCTTGGACTGAAGTGCGTCTATTCTGGCCCCTATGAAGACTAGGACCTGAACAGGTTGAAGGGACGATTTTTTGTAATTTATAGTGATCCCCAACTGGTTGGACAAGAGCAGGAAGCAATCCCTGGCTGAGCATAGTAGATGCCTGGTGGGAGCGGTGAGGAGCCAGTCGTCCAGGTAAGGAAAGACCTGTATTCCCTGAAGCTTCAGGTGGGCTGCTACAACTGCTATGACCTTGGTGAACACCCTGGGGGCTGTGGTGAGACCAAAAGGGAGGACCCTGAACTGATAATGACTGGCCCCTAACCGAAAGCAGAGAAACCTCCTGGATCGCCTGTCCATGAGAATGTGGTAGTATGAATCCTTGAGGTCTATGGAGCACATCCAGTCGTTCTCCTGCAGAAGGGGGAGAATAGATTGAAGAGTGACCATCCAGAATTTCTCTTTGACAATGAACAGGTTCAATGTAGACAGGTCGAGAATTGGTCTTAAGTCCCCCGTCTTTTTTGACACCAAAAAGAACCTGGAATAATTTATTTCTAAAGCCGCCGCCTCCCTCTGACTGGGTGGAACATCGGGGAGGCGCCTCAACTGAGGGGGAAGATTTATGAAGGGGATAGAGTAACCTCTGGATATTATTCGGAGCATCCAGCGATCTGTCGTGATGGACTCCCAAAGTGCTAGGTGTTCCGAGAAATGCCCCCCCCCGACTGCTTCCAGAGAGGAGCAGTTGGGCAACCCCTCAAGGTTGCTGTGCGGTTCAGTCGGAGACAGGTTCCCTCGACCCGAAATTCTACGGCCCCCCTCTGCCTCTGGGCCAGCGTCCACCTTGTCCTCCCCTGCCTCTGAATGATGAAGGGTCTGGAGCGTAACGGGACTGCTGAGATTTCTGGAACCACATCTTCTTTTGTCCTCTCTGGTTCCTGGAAAAGGACCTTTGAGGAGCCAAGAAGCGGATTCCGATGGCAGATAGTGTCTTCCCATCTTTCTTACTCTGGAGCAGTGTATCGCGGACGGTCTTGCCAAACAGCGTAGAACCATCAAAGGGAGCATTCGCGAATGATGCCTTGAAGGGTTCCGCAAAGTCAGAGCCAGGCATGACGCCATAAGGCAATGCCTGCTCCGCTGGCTCTAGCTGCCCCCTCCGTGGCATGGGAGAGAAGCCGCATAGATGTGTTGGATATCGATTTTAGACTGGCCATGTGAGCTGAGAAAGTTCATTTGTTCTCGGCCGACATGGACTCCGGGGGAGACCCAGCATACTCTTTTACTAGATCCCGCTGAAGCCTAATCACATGTGCCAAGTAATTCAACACCCTTATGGAAAAGGTGGCTGAAGCAAACATCTGCTTTCCGATGCGATCCATCGTCTGAGACTCCTTGTCAGGAGGATGGACCGAGAAACTATCCTGTGCCAGTTCCTTATTGGTGGCAGCCGCCACCACCATGGCATCTACCGGGGAACCTTTACTCCACACTGTCTTGTCTGTCGGGGGACTAAGGATCTTATATGGTCTCCTGGGGATTGGCTCTACAGTGTCCGGCTCCTCCCACGCCCTGGCAGTAATTAGGCCTACCAGTGGGTCGGCCGGAGGGACACCCAAGAGGTAGACAGGCCTGTGTCAAACGCCTCCAGAAACACTGACTCATCCGAGGAAGGTTTCTAGGCTGACCACCCCCCTCTAATGCGCAGCATCTCCATAATGTCTCCAAAAGAGATGTCCTCAGGGGGTGACCTGGGGGAACCTTCCCCTTCCTCCAAGTCAGTGTCTTCTGTGAGGGACTCGGGGGAGTCCAAGTGCCTCCTCTTACACTTTCGTTTGTGAGGGACCTCCAAGGTGGGACTGTCCGAAGAGGGCTCACCAACGGGGTCATGCTCCTCTACAGGAACTAGCTGGGGTGTAGACGCAGGCTGTCCCTGGGACTGGATAATGGAAGACAGGCGTATCTGCAAGGGAATGGCGGGTGGATCCATAGCACGAACCGGGGACCTCGAATCCCTCGAGAGGACCCTCTCCACCACTTCAAAAGCCGAAGGTGAACCACTCTCCCTGGGATCCGAGAGCAGCCCCCTCGGATCCGACGTGTGGATTGGCGCCGGAACTGAAGTGAACGGACCCAAAAGGGAAGTGTGCTCTGACCGCATCGGAGCCAAAGACACACTCACCCCTCCGATCCGAGGCTTGGCTCATGGCCCTGAGAGCTCGTATCCGAAAAGGGACCTGATAAACACAAAGGTAAGGCCGGCATCGAAGTAGCGATTACTATCGATGCCTACTCCCCAGTTCCGAAACCCGATAATGGATTGGAGAAGGAGCAATGGGGGCAAAGAAGGGGGCTTAGCTCCCCTTCCGGAAGGGGGGAGGCAAGAGCACTCCCATCTGTATCTGGGCCTGAAGGAAGCGACGTATCATCCGGTCCATGTCCGTGTCAGAAAGGCTTCTCGTAGACCTAGAAGAGGCCACCAAGGCTGGTCGGGAAGGCTGCCTCGACACCCTCGAAGGTGGCCGGAGCTCCTCCTCCGGCTCCGGAGAGAAACGTGGAGAACGGAGCCGAGAGGGGGAGGACCCGGGAACCTTCAAGGGAGAATAGAGCTGCTTAGCCCGAGGGGGCTGAGTCGGCCCGCCGCTTGTGGCTCCTATGCCTCTCCCTGTCTTTATCTCTCTCTTTCTCCCTCTCTCTATCTCTCTTCTCTTTCTTTCTAGGGTCCCTCTCTCCCTGGGACACAGTGGGAGGTTGAGTCCCAGCCAGGGGGAGCAGGAACTGTTGGCTGAACAGCCGCAGCTGCGACTGGCACCACTGAGGGAAAGGAAGAAGAAGTAGAATCTGCGGGTAAAAGGCCCGCTAAGATTAACTTGTTCCTCCTGTCTCTCAGAGCCCGGGGGTTAAAGGCAGCACATATCTGGCAGCCTGATGTCAAATGTGCAACCCCCAGGCAAAGAACGCACTGAGTGTGGCCATCGGCTGGGGACAGCTTATGGCCACACTCAGAGTATTTGGAAAAGATGGCCTTAGGGCCTTCGGCCATGTCTACCACAATCACACTTCCTAACACACAGATAAGGGGAAGGCGAATACACTAAAGTTAAATTAAACTAAACTAAACTAGTCTAAGGGATCAACTATCACACACACACACTTTTTAAACTGGTAAAAAGGTAGAGAAAATTCCTATCCTTATCTTACATAATCGCAAGGAGCTCATCACTCGTGCTTATAGAAGCTGCGGCAAACTTGATCTGAGGACTGGAGGGAGGTAGCAGGGTATTATGGGTAAGGGGAGGAGCTTGGAGCTCAGATCTCTAGCTTGGAAAGCTGCCAGCTCGGATCCAGGACGGATCAGATACCCACACGTTGCTGATCAAATGAAGTTAACTACTTCAGATTATTACTTAACAACTTATTCTCATCTATAAATAAATGGTCTTCTTAAACCATTCTTGTGAGGTGACTACCTGTTCCCTTACTAAAGCTTTCTTCTGAAAGAATGGGTGACAGCTCTTATAATACAAAACAGAGGTGGAATAGGTAGGTTTACAGAAAATATTAAAAACAAATTTGTTGTTAATTTGATCATTTATCTCTACATCTAAGTAACACAATTCGTTGCTGGATACCTCATGCGTAAAATGAAGAAAACTAGTGGTTGAGTTAGTATATTCTAAAAATTCATCAAGTGGGTTCATTAGATCTGTGCAAAGGATACAGATATCATCCAGGAACCTCAAAGCTTTCTCACATTATTTAAGAATGTAATTTAGTCTTTATAATTCTGCAAAAGCAACATTTAAAGCAGGAAAGCTGCACACAAAGAAGATATCAGTCTGGGACAGGAATGTGACATAAAGGAACTTGAGCAGGAGGGAGTGTATAAATATTCGGGAAATGACGAAGGAGTGGCAATAAAACATGAACAAATGCCAACAGAACTCAGTAAAGAATATTTTAGAAGACTAAAATTAACTATTTATTAAAATGATATCTTGGAACAAAGTCCAAGCTATAAACCAATTTCCTGTTCTAACTTGTAGCTTTGGGATAACTCACTTCCCCAAAAAGTATTGGATTGGTTAGACAGAAAAGAAATAGGCTTCATGCTTATCAAATAACATATGAAAATCTGCTGTGTACTAAGATTATATATTCCTCGTTCTGAAGGAGGTAAGGGGTTCCTCAAAACTGACTACATGCATAGATCTACAATGCATATATATCTGCTGACCACATCAGATCCAAAGTGAATGTTTTGAAACATGAAGAGAACACATCTAAGATAACTTCCCTTGCTTAGTTTAGCAGAAGCATATTGGTGGCAAGCAGGAATGGAAATCAAAGCAGAAGCAGGCAAAAATCAGGCAGTAACTCAGTGTGCCAAAAATGAAAGACTATAAACAGAAAGATCAGATGAGAAGGCTAGAAATGTGGAAAAGGCATGAATATAGATGCAGGTACAAAAAAATCCTGGAACAATCTCATGTCAATCAGGATCTGACACAGGAATGGTTAAGGTGAAGTGAATGTAAAACAAAAGATGAAAGGTTAATATCAGCAACTCAGGATAGTGGACTACGTTTACACTGATTTACAAGGTCCATTAAGCTTGTAGAAGAAAAAGACAAATGCAGGTTTTGTAAATCAGAACTCAAAACAGTCGCACATCTTGTTCTTGGGTAAGATAAACTAATGGCAGAGGGACCTGTATACTGAAAGGCATAATGATGCTACGAAATGCTAGAAGTCTAAACTTCAAAATGCACTCACTCGAGGCACTCCTTAAAATGGGGAATAACTACATCTGTGCAGTGACAGAGACCTGGTTCAAGGCTCCAGAGAGCACCCCTGCATTACCAGGCTATAATTCATACCACACCTTGGACCGAAACACTAAAGGCGGAGGCGTGTTAAGGATAGCCACACCTCCAGGCTAGTTGCACAACATAATGCATCCAAAATTATCCAAGTGCAACTAAAACTGGGCAAGACTGCGATCCACGTTGTAGCTTGGTACAGATCCCCCACCATGCCCCAGGATTCCCACTCTTCATTTCTTAAGATACTGGAAAATATTATGGTACACCCAATGCCTTAATTATGGGCAATTTCAACTACCCCACCATCAACTGGGAAAACTACTCATGTACCAACTCATTTGCTCAACGTTTTCTGGAATTCATAAATTCCAACGTCTTGGATCAGTTTGTCCACACCCCCACCAGGGGCAGCAATATCCTGGACCTGGTCATTACCAATATGGGTAACCAATGTTCCAAGCCAGAGGTCAACTCCTTGCTGGTCAGATCCGACCACAAACTAATCACCCTAGACATCCATATCCCACCCCCACTCCCCATTAAGGAAACCACCATCAAAAACTACTTCAAAGCCAACTTCATATTTCTTAAGACAGAAGTTGCAAACTTCACAACACCCATACAGATGGAAAATAGAGGTATGACTGCTGAATCTTACACAAATGCACTGTATAAGCACATACATGAATGCATGGATCGTGCCATCCCCAACAGAACCAAGACGCTATCCTCCAAAAAAAAGGAAGCCAATCTGGTGGTCCCCTGCCATAAACAAACTCTACAACAGAAGGAAGAAGCTGTTGCAAAAAAAGAGTAAAATGCCAAGATTGGAGGAACTCCCTGGTCAGCATCGGCAAGAAGCTGGGATCCCTCATAAAATCCTCCAAAGCCAGTTATGAAAATAAAATCGCCACTGATTCCAAAGACAACCACAAAGCATTCTACAGCTATGTCAAGAATCTCAATGGCAACACTCAGATCTGCTCTGATCTACAGCACAATTACACTAAATATACAGAACCTACCAATATTGCCAACATCCTGGCAGATAGGTTCAGAGCTAACTTTACCCCCTCTCACCCTCCAAAGGGCCCGTCTTAAAACTGGAAGAATGCAAATCCCCAGTAATCATGGATGAACAAGTAAAGACCACACTCTCCAAAGCAAAGAACACAGCATCCATGGGACCAGACAACAGCCCAGGCTGCGTACTGCATGAACTACAAAACGAACTGGCACCCCACCAGAGTACCATGTTCAGTCATAGCCTCACCTCAGACTATGTGCCTACTGAATGGCACACAGCGACAGTTATCCCACTCCAAAAAGGGGGTGCCACCACGGACCCTGGAAACTACTGCCCCATTAGCCTGACGAGCCTGGTCTGCAAGGCCATGGAACATATCATCTTGGAGCTTATGAACAAAGACATAGGTAACCTCCAAACCCTGGACCCCACTCAGTTTGGGTTTGTAAAAGGTAGATCATGTCTACTAAACCAGACTGACTTCTTTGAAGCAGTCACTAGAGCTGGAGACGAAGGCAAGGTACTGCACACAGCCTATCTTGACCTCACCAAGGCTTTCGTTACCATCCCCCACTCTGGAATTATAAACTCACTAAACTGGGCATAAATCCCCATATCTCAAGAAGGTTGGCCAACTGGCTAACTGACAGAACCCACAAAGTAAAAACAGCAGACTACTAGTCTGAATTCAGACCAGTGACAAGTGGAGTACCACAGGGTTCGGTCCTGGGTCCTCTCCTGTTCGACATCTACTTCTCTGAAGTGCAGGCCAACACAGAAGGTCTTTGGCTAACAAAGTTCACAGATGACTGCAAACTGGGAGCCATAATAGAATCACCTAATGATGTAGACATTCTACAAAAGGGCGTCACAGAGACAGATGCTTGGTCTCAAAGTCATGGGCTCAAGCTCAATGCCAAGAAGTGCATGGTCATCCCCTTTGCGAAAAACTTGGTACCCATGAACTACCACATAGGTGGGTAGGACACTAAACACTGAAAATGTGATGAGACCTCAGGACACAGGTGGACAATAGTCTCTCCTCTGATAACCCCATCGCCACAGTAGTCAGGAAATCCTTCTACGTGGCACACCTCATCACAAAAGGGTTCTCCTCTAGAAAAAAGGAGGTCATTGTTCCTCTCTACTCATCCCTCATCAGACCCATTATAGAGTACAATGCCCCATTTGGCATGTATCTTACAAGACACTTACAATTGGGAAAGCCACAGAAATACCTCACTAAGAGGATTACCGGCCTCAAACAGATGCAAGACCGTCTCAAAAAACTCCAGCTCTACTCCATCACATATCACCTACTCAGAGGTAATCTCTGCCTAACATACAAAGCTATGTCAAAGCCAGAACTGTTGGACATGCTATACTTAAAGAAATCCCAATCTCTCCGAACCACATGCTCCAGGGACCTAAACCTTGTCATCACAATAAACATGCTGGAGGAACAGATTCCTGTCCCAGAGACTTCCCATACTCTGGAACAAACTACCCATTCATGTCAACCAAAACTCCTCATTGGCCCTCTTTGAGAAAAACCTTGACGACTGGATGGGAAATTAAAAATTTACCCCGGGGATCACTTCTATGGTACTGCTTGACAGGGGCACAGGAAAATCATTTTCTTGGGTGGTGAAAGCCAGGGAACCTTTTTGGCTAGGCTTATATAGGCCCTAGGGCCAATAACCTAGTACCTACCTATGTGGCAAGAGTGTTGGATTGGGAATTGTGTAAACACTACAATACTGAAGTACCCAAAAAGCACTAGAAACATGAGCCACAAAGCATTATAAGCTCATAGGTATGTACTAGGCTTATGGCCCTGGAGCCTTTACAAGCCTAGCCTGTAGGATTACCATGGCATCATACCACTTGACCTTAGTTCCCAATGCTTTTGTCGAGCACAGCCACTGGAGTGATCCCCGGGGTGAATTTTCTATTTCCCATCCACTCATCAAGATTTCTCTTGAAGAGGGCCACTGAGGTGCACGGCTTGACATAAATGCGAAATCTATTCCATAGCATGGGCAGTCTCTGGGTTATGAACCTGTCCTTCCAGCATGTTTTGTTGATTGTGGTAATGAGGCGGAGGTCTCTGAAACGTGTGGTGTGAAGGGATTGGGATTTCTTTAGATGTAGCATTTTTATCAGAGCTGGGTCAGACATGGCTTTGTAAGTCAAGCAGAGATCGCCTCTAAGCAGGCGATATGAGACAGAGAATAGTTGGAGTTTTTGAGTCTATCCATATAAGACAAGTGTTTAAGGCCTAGGATCCTCTTTGTGAGGTACTTTTGCGGCCTCTCCAGTTGTTGCAGGTGTCTAGTGAGGTACATGCCAAATGAGGGATTGTACTCTATGACTGCCCTAATGAGGGAAGAATAGAGGGAGACAATGACCTCTTTCTTCCTGGATGCAAAACCCTTAGTAATGAGATGCACTACATAGAAGGACTTTCTGACCACAGTGGCAATGTAGTGGTCAAAAGGGAGGTTGCTGTCAACCTGTGTTCCTAGATCTCTTATAACGCCTTCTGTGTTCAGTGGACTACCATCGATGTGGTAATTCATGGGAACCAGGTTTTTCCCAAAGGGGATGATGACATTTTTTGGCACTGAGCTTAAGGTCATTGTTTGGACACCAGTTGTTGGTCTCAGTGAGGCCTTTCTGAAGGATGTCAACATCACTTGGAGAGTTAGCTCCCAACTTGCAATCATCTGCTAACTTTGTCAGCCAGAGTCCCTTCGTGTTGGAGAAGTAAATATCAAACAGGAGAGGACCCAGGACCAAACCCTGTGGGACACCAATCGTGACTTGTTGGCAGTCTGACTTGACATCTGCTACTTTCACACTGTGGGTTCTATCTGTGAGCCAGTTTGCAACTCACTTAGTGATATAAGGGGTTGATGCCTTGCTTAGCGAGTTGTTTTATGATTCCAGAGTGGGGAATGGTATCAAAGGCCTTAGTCAGATCAAGGTAGGCTGTATGAGCCACCTTGCCTTCATCCATAGCTCTGGTGACTGACTCAAGGAAGTCGACCAAGTTGAGAAGGCATGATCTACCCTTCACAAAACCAAACTGTGTGGGATCCAGAGTTTGGAGATTCCCTATATCCTGGTTTATTAGGTCCATGGCGATGCATTCCATAGCTTTGCATATCAGACTTGTCAGGCTAATGGGGAGATAATTCCCAGGGTCTGTAGTCGCTCCTCCTTTGTGGAGAGGGATGACTGTAGGAGTGTGCCATTCTGAGGTGAGGCTGTGATTGAACAGGGCACACAAGTGAGGTGCCAGTTCAGTCTGTAGTTCATGTACAACACAGCCAGGGATACGGTCAGGTCCCATAGAAGCTGTATTCTTGGTCTTGGACAGTACTGTTTTAACCTGTGCAGCAGTAATACTGGGTGCCTGGGAATCTACTGGTACTGTGATTGGTCCAGTTGGGGGGGGGGATAAAGATGGCTCTGAATCTGTCAGCCAGTACACTGGCAATATCTGCTGGCTCGGTAAAGGAGGTACCATTGTGCAGTAGTTCTGAGCAAATCTGGGTATTGCCATGGAGATTCTTTACATAACTATAGAAGGCCTTGTAGTTGTCTTTACTATCTGGTGCAATTCTGTTTTCATAGCTAGCTTTAGAGGATTTGATGAGGGGTCTTAACTTTTTGTTGAGGCTGATAAGGGAGTTTTTTCCAGTCTTGGGACTTCACCTTATTCCACATCAGTTTCCTCTTTCTGTTGTAGAGTTTGTTTATGGCAGGGGACCACCAGATTGGCTTCCTTTTTTTTTGGATGAGAGCATCTTGGTTCTATTGGGTATGGCGAGAATCCATGCATTTGTGTACATGTTCGTACAGTGCACTGTTGTATGATTCGGCCATCATGCAACTATTCTCCATTTGCATGGGTGCCGTAAAGTTAGCCACCTCTGGTTTTAGGAGCCCAAAGTTAGCTTTGGAGAAATTTTTTATGGTGGTTACCTTTGCGGGGGGTGGGAGGGTTGTGGATTTCAAAGGTGATTTGTTTGTGGTCGGATCTAACCAAGGAGGAGTTGACTACTGGTGTAGAGCAACGGTTGCCAATATTAGTAATGACCAGGTCAAGGATGTTGCTGGTGATTCATTTGTGGTCGGATCTAACCAAGGAGGAGTTGACTACTGGTGTAGAGCAACGGTTGCCCATATTAGTAATGACCAGGTCAAGGATGTTGCTACCTCTAGTGGGGGTAAGAACAAGCTGGTCCAGGGCACTGGAATTAACGAATTCCAGGAAATGTTGGGCAAGTGTATTGGTACATGAGTAGTTTTCCCAGTTAATGGAGGGGTAGTTGAAGTCGCCCAGTATGAGAGTGTTAGTTTGGACTCCAATATTCTCCAGGGTGCTTAGGAATGTGGAGTGTGAGTCTTGGGACATGGTTGGGGACCTATAGCAGGGTACAACCTGAATCGCTGTTTTACCCAATGTTAGCTGCACCTGAAGTATCTCAAATGTGTTATGTTGGGCTACCAAGTCTGGAGGCGTGCGTATCCTTTATGAATATGGAAACACTACTGCCTTTGGACCTTCGGTCCAAGTTCTGGGGCCGAAAGGTGTGAAATGAGTTATAGCCTGGTAGTGCAGGGGTGCTTTCTGCTGCCTTGAATCAGGTCTCTGTTACAGCACAAATGCTGATGTTCTCCATTTTAAGGAGTGCCTTCAGTGAGTGCATTTTGAGATTTAGACTTCTAGTGTTGAGCAGCATGACCCTCAGGCTGCATTTGTTTGTAGCTGTTATGGTGGTAATTTGGCCTTTGGAACACCAGCTAAAAAGGGCACTACAGGGGTGGCAAGAGCCTTGGCCAGTATCCAAGAAGCCCAGGGGTGAAAGATGCAAGCCATCTCTGGCAAAGCATCGAGGTCTGTCAATTATGTCATCCCAGGCAGACAGATACAGGACCCTCTTAAAATGACACCAGAAACTTAGCCAATTGTTGAACTCAATCATTTTCTGCTTGCACTGTGGTATCATTCTGGGTGATGGCAGGATGCTGCTCAGGGCTAGGGTCATACCCGCCTAGGCTACATAATCCGAGAACTCCTCCAAGTCTCTTTTCATGTAGTCCAGGGTGGTATGTTTCAGGTCATTCACACCCACATGTACAATGACAGAGTCATATTTCTTGTCGAGGGACCTTAGTGCGTGCGTTATGTGGAGGATCCTGGCACCTGACAGGCAGCTGTTATCCTTATTCAACCTAGTGAGTGGAAAATCAGTGTGCCTCACTATCGAGTCACCTATGACTAGTGTGTTGGGCATGCTGTTTTGACTTAGGGGCTTTGGTTGAGTAACACACTGTTAAGAAGAGTTATGTGTCTCGTAATTAGTGTTCTGTTGTGGTTGAGTGCGTTTCTGCCTTGGAGGTCTCTGCTGTTTGGGTAGATTTTTATTGAGAGCGAAGGTGGATATGTGGTTTGTGTTTTTATGTGAAGGCAGTGCTGGTGTGTGTTCTGGAGGGCTATGTGCTCCATGTGGTGTGGTGCAAGT
Organism: Protopterus annectens; assembly: GCF_019279795.1. NCBI lineage: Eukaryota > Metazoa > Chordata > Ceratodontiformes > Protopteridae > Protopterus > Protopterus annectens. The sequence continues at coordinate 658,864,860 of NC_056733.1, read as the reverse complement.
GTTGACCTTCACCTCTTGATCAGCTATTCTGGTCTTGGCTGGTGAGTACGTGGCTTCTACTTTGGATATATAACTGCATCGCTCGCAAGTCTGAGTGTTGAGAGGTAAGAGGAGAGGGTTATCAGTGTACATCAGGCAGTTGCTAAATTGCCTCAGGATGCCCAAGTTCACCAGGTTAATAGGAGAAAGCACAGGGAACTGACCTTTAGACATGCCTAGGGGGAGGGTATTAATAATAAGTACTGGAGCGGTTTCCTTGTAGAACGTTTAATGCTGGTATTGCTACAAGAAGTCTGATAAAGTGCTAGACTAATAAGCTTGTAAAAGTGCAGGAGAGGACAGAACTAGCAGATCTAAGGGAAATAACTGAAGGGCAGACTTTGGCACCACTCAGAAGCTTACAACACGTCCTGGATACAGCAAATCTGTATCTGGACTGGACTAGTTACAGGAAAGGTGGGAAACAAGGGCAAAAGTGGACTTTTAAACCAGAAAGTTGAAAGAGATGGAAAAACTGCCCAAATGCCCAATAAACTACAATTTCTGGGCCAGAAACCACTCCTCTTGGTGTAGACAGGCTACCTAGTGCTTACTACATCCACTGATCAGCTAGAAGGCTTCCCTCCAACACAGAAAGGCTTGGGGGGGCTCAGAAGATTTTATACAGTCCTGGATACACCAAATCTGTATCTGGACTACACTAGTTACAGGAAAGGCGGGAAAAGAACAAATGCAGGCTTTTAAACCAGAAAGTTGAAAGAGATGGAAAAACTGCCCAAACGACCAATAAACTACAATTTCTGGGCCAGAAACCACTCCTGTTGTGGTAGATAGGCTACCTAGTGCTTACCACTCCCACTGACAAGCTAGAAGGCCTCCCTCCAACACAGAAAGGCTTGGCGGGGGCTCAGAACCTTACAAACAGTCCTGGATACAGCGAATCTTTATCTGGACTAGACTAGTTACAGGAAAGGCAGGAAACAAGAGCAGATGCAGGCTTTTAAACCAGTGAATGATGAAGTATATATCACACAGGATCACCTATTTCCAAGAGTTGAAAAAATAGATGTCAGAAAACCCTATATATTAGTCCATGAAAAAAAGACAAAAGTAGCACTGATCACTAAAACTGCTACCCAGTGATTACAGTGTCTTATATGCAGACAGACACAAAGTCATAAAATACCAGGATTTACAAGCAGAAATGAGGACAATGTGCAAGTAGGATTGGGTCTCATAAAATAATTTAATAGTCTTATTTAGATATGCTGCTGATACATGTAACTCCGTATGAATTGCAGGAGTCGTCATTTCTGGGCACACTGGGGTGGTACAAAGAGCACTTTTGGCTAACATGAAAGGCTGAAACAATACTAGTCTCATGAACTTTAATCATACTTTGACTTAGGAACAGGGTTCATTCTGGTCATGGTATTACAAATCCAAAAGACTTGGAGAAATTAAACTGAGTGGAACCTCATGTACAGATTCTAACATTCCACAAACTAAGAGTTAAACATATTTTTTTACCTCAGCCATAACAATATTGGCAATTATAACACAAACTGCCACCATAGCTACTCCAGATTGTTGTTTGTAATAGTCACCATAAAAAATATGCTTGAGGACAATATCCATCAGTTCTACCGATATACTGATTTCATTTGTGGAAACTGAATTTGATGCTACCAAATATGCATAAAAAACACTGGTTGATAAAGAATAGAGGCAAACAAATCTTTGACATCAATGATGACAAAAAAGCAACTGATCTTTGTATGACTCACTCACAGTTAATCTCAGAAAATTCCATGACACTTTCTGTTGATAAGTTTGTTTGTCTTTCGGCTTTTCCCGGTGCCGAGTTGCCAGTCCGACGCCCAACCTTCAAAGAAGGCACACCCATTCACGCACGCACCTACCTGCATGTCTTTAAACATAACTCAACCGCAGGGAGAACATGAAGACTCAACACAGAAGGCGCTCTAGCTGAGAATTGAACGGGATAACCTCGTTGTGAGGCGACAATGCTAACCGCTGCACCACTGCAGCCTTTTCATTTACTTTTTCACATCTATATACATACCTATGGGGTGTGCTTTTGATCCTCCAACATCCAAAAAGGGCCTTAAGGGAGGGACTACCACATCCTTGTAAACCTTCGTTATACCAAATATAGACAGAATAAGGGTTTTTACAGCATACATAAACTTACAATCATTGTACAATTGACCATGTGTAAGCATGTCATATAATGTATTGCCAATTCTTTTACATGCTATGGTGATTTCATTAATAGAAACTTCTTGGTACACCTTGTCATTTAGCATAACTATCATCTTACCAATGTAATCAATGTAATTCATCACCACCAACCCTACCCTTTTGCCTTGATTCACCAAAAGAATATTTTTATTGGTACAAATGCCCTTTACAATTTATTGTTCTTTAGTGTTTAAATTGTACAAATACTTCCTATTGACTGTTAAATATGTATATTATATTATGTACACTTTTTTTTGCAAATAAATTTACCAAAGGGTGGGAATGGTGAGTTAAAAGTGCTACAGCTCCTCAAGGATGTCCCATCATGTAAATCAACCTCTTTATTGCTTGAAAACCAAAGGGACAGACTGCATTATTTATGCAGAATTTAAATCTAAGTCAATAAGAATATCTGGTATCATAGCTCTTTTTGGGAGGACAAAAGTACTACCCCTTTCAAATAAATTTGCCTGACATATTTAAATGTGAAAATTAGTATAATTACATCTTCTGTTTCCCCCTCCCCTTGCCACTGCCCCTTCCCTTCTTGTTCCGTCCATGAAAAACTGTCCCATCACTCAATTCATGGGACCTCTATTTATTTAAGGAATTCTAGTTCATTAACAGGATCTCCAAACTGGTCTAAAGGACCTCAAGTTGTTCAGTCTCAGATCCAACATTCATATTACCCAAATTATCTTCAAATTTTAAATAAAAGTTAACAATTAAAACATTACCATCATTACTTAAGGAACAGGATAAGCCTAGTTGCTCTTATATTCGTTTTTGTCACTTTTCAATTTATTTATTTTTTGTTCTTAATTTCTTTGCAAACTGTCTCTATGCTGGTAAACACTGCCCCATATTTAGAAAGGTAATTACAAAACAGTAAGCAATTTGTTACAGAATTGCCCAATAAAGTAACGTCTGTCAGTAACCTGTCCATCTCATACTGATTGGCCTTTATAACTGTTTCTATTAACTTGATTCCCTATTTATCAAAAATAATCAACAATTCTTTAAGCAATTCTGACCCATTTTGAAGCCATTAAAGAAAAAAGATGTCCAACAGGCTGAAAAGGATATTGATTTAATGGCACAAAACAATAAAAATATTGTAAAACTGGTAAGCGCTTTCGCAGCACTTCCTCTTCGTCAGACCATAAAAAACAATAAATGCTTCAGAGCTTAAATAAAACACCTCTACCAATCAAGTAAAGAAACACAAACACATGCCATTATCAGTGATGCAGACCCCTCTTTTTTTAGAGCTGGCTTTAAAGAGACAGCATTGTTAAGGCCTGGACAAACATTTTCCCTAAAGTATAAAATCCATTTCAGTTCTAAATATTCTGTTTCATTAATAATGACACCTTCTCTAATGTCTTTACTAACTTTCAGTAGAAGTATCACCTACTTCTAAAACATGCTGAGCTAATGCATTAATGTGTTCCCATTATGTACATCATGGATATGTTCCAGTATTATTTCCCTGAGCATACGATTTGTCTTCCCAATATAAAACATATTACAGGCAGCACACTGTACCCAATACACAAGGTTCCTGTCTGTGCAGTTTGCATAAAATCGAAACTCTAAATTTTCTTGGGTCCTGGGATGCACTGCTGAGGTAACTGACCAGATATATTTGCAAGCCTTACATGATCTGCATGCATGAGTACCTCTCCGCTCAGAATGTACCCTATCATAGTTAGTGCATTTATAACATAATCTTTGCTTCAGTTTTATTATTCTTAAATGTAAAGCGTGGAACCTCCATAACCACTCTACTGATGCTGTCATCAGCCAAGAGTATTGGCCAGTTCTTCTTAACTATATCACTGACTCTACTGATATCACAAGAATAGGTCAAAACCATTCTACTCAGGCCATTTTCCTCTCTAGTTTGCATATTCTCAATTTCAAATGTTGGTCTATTAGAAAAATAGGGTTTAACTTTATTACCACTTGCTTGTTCAATTGCTCGCTCTATATCCCCTATTCTATAACCCCATTCTAATAATTCAATATGCAAAGTATCGAGTACTTTCTCTCAAGAGTCTGAATCTGTATGCAACCGCATAACCCTAAGAACTTGATTTTTAACCACATCTCTGGGGATAGGTCTAGGATGCATGCTGGTGTTATGCAGCATGTTGTTTTTCCTGCATGGTTTCCTATACATACTGGTCAATAATGTACCCAGACCTTTCTTACTCACACTGACATCTAGAAAATCAAGACTCTCCATGGAATGATGCATAGTGAATCTAAGAAAAGTAGTAGTACTCTGTAGATAATCAACAAATTGAACCAACTGGTCATACCGGCCCTGCAAAATGAAAAAAACATCATCGCAAAATGTCTGTAGAACTTTACATCATTGATAATGTCATGTGTTTGTGTTTCTTTACTTGATTGGTAGAGGTGTTTTATTTAAGATCTGAAGCATTTGTTGTTTTTTATAGTCTGACGAAGTGGAAGTGCCGTTTAAGTGATTACTAGTTTATTGTTTTGTGCCATTGAAGAAATCAATATCCTTTTCAGCCTGGTGAACATCTTTTTTCTTTATTTACAATTTTTTTTTTGGATTCTGTCTCTCGGTCCTTATACGCTTGTTTTTATTAACATTTTGAAGCCAGTAGGATACTCACCCAACTTGTAAACACTCCCTAAAATAACTGTTTTCTAGTTGAAGTTTACAGTATTTTATTAGATTCTTTCCAAACTTGTTCATCTGCGAGTTCAAAGACCCATCCTCCATATTAACTCTGTTCCTAAACATCATTCTCTCATGAAACCACTCTTCAATTGAGGTTCTAGCTCCTGTTTCTTTCCAAACACTCCTCTGACCTATATGTAAACTACTACATGATTGGCAGCCTGATTAGTTGTGATTCATTGTTCTGGAGTAATCCCTTATGAGGTTTGGTAAGAAATAATTCTTACAACTCCAATGACAGTGAAACACTTTCCAAATAGTTTTACATTTGATTTGAAAACGCTGTGGGTCTATTTTCCTCATCTGCTTTCCCTTTATTAAGCATTTGAGTTAGTTGCTGAACAACTTGGGTTAAGTTCGAAATCAAAATCAATAAATCTTTTAGTACGGTGTCTTGTAGCTTCTCCCTTGTATCCAGTGATGTCATCTTGGCAGGTACAACACAAACTCATAACCGGGAACTACAAATATTGGTATATCCATAACCAAATAAAAAAATGCCTTAGGGGTTTCTACAAGGCACACTAAAATTAAGGAACAAATGTTTACTTAACAGCACACACATATATTAAAATAAAAATAGGCAGTCTAGTGCTTTCATTCCTAGATTTTACTGGATATTGTAAAAAGTTGGAGTTTTGTACAAATAAATGTAGAAGAGCTGGAGGTGGTTGGTAACTGGGTCAGAGGGTTGGGGAGTGTAGTCAGTCCAAGTGAAGCGAGGGCAAATGGAGTAGGTTTTGACCATTGAAATACAGAGGTTCATTACCATAATGACTTCCCAGTGATTTTTGTACTTTTTTTTTCAAATGAGAACATAACTAAGCACAACATTTCTGGGAAGTCAGGCTTGACCAACAGCTACCTGCTTTTAGGAATCTTCTATGCAGGTACTCATGAGTTGTTATTAAAGTGCTTTCCAGCAGGGGTGCACCATAAAAAGTACTGTGTTGTAAACTCTATACAAAGTTGCTGTAAGAAGAAGAGATCTCAGATTTCAGCTAAAAGCATAATTTATTTATTTATTGACATCTGACTAAAGATGAAGTAGAGCATGGCTTGAGTTTGTTTAACAGTAGTTTTCTATAGGATGAGGGCACAGGTTTGAAGGTGAAAGTGGATGCGGTAATATACTGCTAATGTATTGGTCAAGAGTCTTGTCTGGTCTGGTTGCAAAAATGGAATCCGTGACTCTGATTCACAGTGGAAAAAGAATACAGGTGAACAAGACATGGATCCTCCTGAGCTAGGAACCAAATAAACTAGATTTTCAGTTATAGTATTCTGAATTTACTGAAGATGTTTATGCAGACCCAGTAGTTACTAAAGGATCAAAGTAAAAAAGTGTAAAAGATGCCAAACAAAATGAAACAGAATACGCATAGCCTGAAAAGTTAGCAGCTGCAAAACACTGAAAACTAAGAGATACAGATATGAAAAATGCATGATAATTGCTTTTAAGATAGGGACATCATTACAGTACTTGTAAAAATGAAAAAGTTTATGAACAATGTAAAATGTGCAATGTGTACATTCTTAAAATAAACTGTTTTAGCTGTAAAGAGAAGAGTACGTGGTTAAGAAAGGTAACTGAAAGACTAGTTTAGTTTTTGAACAGTTTTTAATTCTGTTACTAATCAACAAAAATATATACAATTATTTACACTTAAAACAGTTATTACTACCGTCCCTTTCTAACAGCATTTTCATATGGGCAGACATGTAGATATGATTGACAAATGAACCTTGACAGAGGATTAAAAAAGTCCACAGGACAGCAACTCACACAAATACTACATACTATACAGCAAGAGAAACACTAGCCCCAAATATGTACTGGTTGTTTTGCAGGCACCAACTACAAAACCTTTTCCATTTGATTATAAGTGATTTTCCAGTAACAGGCTTTCTAGACGCCATTAGTACCTGTGGTACATTATCAGAAAATAGGTGCCTAAAAGGTGTTAAGACTCTACCATCCAGGCAGTCAGTTGTAGTTGATTGGGGGTTAGGCTGCATCAGTCATCCCTGACCTTGTATGAGTAAACCCAGTCTGTGAGGAAACTTGTGGCAATTGTCCCTGGCCAATTCCAAAAGAAGGGAGAACCAATATTGCCTAAGCAAAAAGGGAGTCACCTCAAAGAATTTAGGAAATTCCTTCTGTATCTTCAGAGTTACCCTGGATATCAGGGGAAAAGGTAGAAAGCAATACAAGAACATTCCTGCTCAAGGAAAAGAAAAGACATCCAATCTTTCAGGCCTTCTTGCATGGAGTCCTAGGAGAGAATTTTGACAGCCGATTGTTTAGAGATGAAGCAATAATATCTACCTGTGAACTTCCCCACAGATGGATCAAATCTTCAAAGACCTTCTCATCCAGTTTCCATTCATGAGGGTTTAACTTTGTCCTCAACTTTTCTGCCACACAATTTTGCTCTGACAACATGCAAGATGCATGTATGCATGTAGAGTGAGACTGTGCTGCAAAGCTTTATCTCATGCTAACATGGCTAGTCTGCAAATGGGGTCAGATCTGGTTCCACCTTGCTTCTGTACCACATCAATGCATAATTGTCTGCAACTACTTTAAGAGGTCCTGGGGACCACAGATGACTCACAGAATTCACAGCCTTTATAAGAGCTAACATCTCCTTTATGTTTATATAAACTGGTCTGTCTTTCTTGTCCCAGAGTCCTTTCACTTTTATTCCCCTTTTTCACTGCTCCCCACTTTTGTTCTCCTTGACATTCCTCCCCAAGCAAAGTCAGAGGCATTTATAGTGACTGGCTGCTTTGGAGGAGGAGAAGAGAGTGAAAGACCTAGATTCTTATTTAGAGACATTTGATGTCTCCACCAAGTGATTTCTCTTTTCACAAAACCCTGAAATGGAATTTGAAAAGACAATGGCTGTTGATGCCAGGACCAAACACACTGCAAATATCATTACATTTTTCTCGTGTTGAGTCTTAAAATGAATCATTAGAATCATGTATACTACAAGACCCAGAATTCTGAGATATTCCTCGCTAATACAGAAGTCTGTGAGGAAAACGCCCGGAATAGATTTAAATATAGATCTATTTTTTCTGGGAAGAAAAGCTGTTTGTATTGAAGTATCCAGCAAGCCTCCCAGAAACATAATCATGTGTGATGGAGTCAAAAAATACTTTTGAATGTTCTCCTGGAATCCCAGCCTGAGTAGGAGATCTGCTACCCAAGTGAGAGATTCCTGGCACTTTAAAAAAGATTATGCAAAGGTAAGCAAGCTGTCTAAATATGGAAAAATGTGGATACCCTGTAGCCTGCAATGGGCTATGACAAGAGCTAGACACTTTGTAAACACTAATGGAGCAGTGGATAGCCCAAAAGGTACGGCACATAACTGATAATGTTACCCAGATGCACAAAACCTTAAGAAATACCTAGAATCTAGATGAACAGTATTGTGATTATGTGTATTTTTCAAATCTAAGGTTACTAAAAAAGTTCAAATGAGGGAGGAATAACAGATTGTGGAGAGAAAGGATTTTAAACTTGGGCACTATCAGAAAATGATTTAGGAAAGAAAGATCCAGAACAGGTCTCCAGGAGTTCTCATTATTTGTCAGTTAAACATTCTTGAATAAAATCATCCCCCCATCTGGGAGGAGGAGAAACAACTTGTATTAGACAGAATTATGATGTAAAACAGGATGAAAGAGAAGGTTTTGGTCTGGCGGATGAGGAGGAATACCTTGAAAAATCTGAATTTCCACACACTACCATCTGTATTCCTAGTTGGATCACACTCATGATCCATTGGTCTGGCGGATGAGGAGGAATCCCATGAAAAAACAGAAAGTACAGTTTTGTACCTACCATAAATGTACATGCTCGAGTGCTCATACAGCTGCAGTCATAACAGATGGGTTATCCTGTCGTCAGGCGGGTCCTCGGTCGGCCGAATTCCAAAGTCTAGGTCCGGCGTCGGTTGTCGTCACTTCTTCCCTGACGTCAGTGCGGCAGGGGTATAGAAGAGGCAGCCAACGCCATTTTCTTCAGTTTTTCTTGCCCCTGATGTCTGGTGCCCCAAGAAGGAAGGCAAACATAATGTTATGCAAAGATGCAATGTTGATAAATCAAAAACAGTAGTTGCAAGCAAATACACCATAAAAGAATACCCCAAAAAGGTTATATGAAAAGTGTTTGTCATAAGGCCTGTCCTAAGAGGGGATGGAGGGAGGGAAACCTGGACTGCAGCTGTAGGACCACTCGAACATCTACATTTATGGTAGGTACAAAACTGTACTATGTTCATCGTGCATACAGCTGCAGTCATAACAGATGGGTAGAATCCCAAAGCTAAGTAAGGGTGGTAGGCACTAAGTGGAACTAGGAGGGGCTAGGATGCCCTGCAGGACTGCTGTGGCAAAGCCCGCTCTAGATTTTGAGTATAGTGGGAGGTGATAGTGCTTGGAGAAAGTGTGCCCTGAACTCCAGGTGGCTGCTTCCAAAATGTCCTTGGTAGGGACCCCCCTGAGGAAGGCTGCAGAGGTAGCTGTGGCTCTGGTGGAGTGGGATCTGATGCATGCAGGCACAGTTTTTCCATGAAATGAGTAACAAAAGCGTATGCAGTGGGCTATCCATTTTGAAATTGTCTGTTTGGAAATAGCCTTTCACTGAGCACCTGCAGCATAGGACACAAAGAGTTGCTCAGATTTCCTGAATGGCTTTGTTCTGTCCAAATAGTAACGAAGTTGTCTGTGAATGTCCAAGGAATGTAGTAGTCTTTCCCCTTAGTTTTGTGGATTAGGATAAAAGGTAGGTAAGTGGATAGTCTGATTCAAAGCTACACTGGATACTACCTTTGGCATAAAGGTAGGGTTGGTTCATAAGGAAACTCTGTCCTGATGGAAAATGATGAATGGCTGCACAGCCATGAGGGCCTGTAGCTCCGAAACCCTGCGTGCTGAGGTGATAGCCAGAAGAAAGGCTGTTTTCCATGACAAGTACTGTAACTCTGTTGAAGAAGCTGGATCAAAGGGAGGAAGGGTCAGCTTTTCCAATACGAAGTTGAGGTCCCAAGCAGGGACTGGTGGTTTCCTTGGGGGTTTTATATTCTTTGCCCCTCTGAGGAACTGCCTTTAGAGAGGGCGACAGAATAAAGGAGGATCTGTGTTGTATTGTGCAGAAATGGCTGAAGCGTGGATCCTGATGGAGGAGAAGGAAAGTCCATTGTTTAACATCTCAGCTAGATACTGTAAAATTTGAGGTATATTTATTACCCAAGGATTCTGTCCCCTTTCTTGATTCCAGGCACAAAATCATTTCCATTTGGCGGAGTAGGCCTTTCTAGTAGAAGGTCTTCTGGCCACCAAGATGACATCCTGCACCTCCTTGGAGAGGAGAAACTGTTGGGAAATCAAGGAATTCTCCATGCAGCTAGATTTAGGGTTTTGAGATTGCTGTGAAGGGTTTTGTAGTTGTGCTGGGACAGCAGAAGAGGGACTAGAGGTAGGATCCATGGTGGGGAATGTGTCAGGCTCTTCAGGAGCGGATACCAGTGTTGTCTTGGCCAGTCTGGAGCAATGAGAATAATTTTCGGCCTCTCTGCTCTGGCTTTTAATAGAACTTTGGGCAGCAGAGGAAGAGGTGGGAAGGCATAGACTGTCAATGTTGCCCAATTGAAGGAAAGTGCGTCCACTTTCCAGGCCTGTGGATGGTAGGTCCTTGAACAAAATTCTTTCAACTGGCAATTTCTGTGGGTAGCAAAGAGATCTATGTCTGGCTGTCCCCATGCCTGAGTTATCTTTGTGAAAACTTGAGGATGCAACTTCCATTCCTTTGTGTGGATCTGTCATATTTCTGCTTAGGTTGTCTGCCAGTGTGTTTTCCTTCCCTGGCAGGAATTGTGCCTGTAGTTGAATTTGCAGTTCCAGTGCTGTGTTCTATAGGGTCATGGCTTGCCTGCACAGGGGGTATGAATGAGTTCCCCCCTGTTTGTTTATGTACCACATCACTGTGGTGTTGTCTGTCCTTATCAATAGCTGGCCTGGATATAGTAGGTCTTTGAAGGTCAAAATGGCCTTTTGCACGGCTAGCATTTCCTTTTGGTTGATGTGAAGGTGCTTCTCTTTTCGGGTCCATTTTCCCTGAATGCACTGATCTGTCGTGTGCTCCCCAGGCGTAGTCTGAGGCGTCTGTAGTGATGATTTGAGTTGCTTGAGGTACACAGAATGGAAGACTTGTGTTTCTTTGGCAAGCTTGAGTCTACCACAAAAATTCCTTTTGAAGGCATGGAATGAGTGGTATAATTGCTTCCAAGCTGTGGCTGTGTTGAGACCATAAGTTTTTCAGGTACCATTGAAGTTTCCTCATATGCAGCTTTGCACATGGGATTAGTAGGATGCAAGATGCCATGAATCCCAGAGCCTGCAGGACTTTCCTTGCAGTTAGCCTGGTGTAAGTTGCCATGTTTTTTTGAAGTATTGAGACAGTTGCCCTTGCTTGTCTGGCGTGAGGTAGGCCATCTGGGTGGTTGTATCCAAGCTGGCACCCAGGAAAATTATTTGTTGAGAGGGTATTAGTTTTGATTTCTTTTTGTTGACTGTGTATCCCAGGAAGTTCAACAGTTTTATTACAAACGCCAGGTGCTGCAGTAGTATGTCCTTGCTGTCCGCTTGGATCAGGCAGTCATCCAAATATGGGTAGATTTGTATCCCTTGTAGTCTGCAGGAGGCGATTACTGATGCCAGGCATTTCGTAAACACTCTGGGTGCAGTAGATAAGACAAAGGGCAATGCAGAGAATTGGTAATGGGTTGAACATGCAAGAAATCTGAGGTATCTTCTGCAATCTTGTCTGATAGGGACATGCAGGTATGCCTCCTTGAGGTCCAATGTTACCAGCCAAGACTCCTTGCCCAGCATGGGAAGAAGCTGCTGTAATGTGAGCATCTTGAATTTTGGCACCTGTAGATATGTGTTTAGGATGGACAGGTCTAAGATAGGTCTCCAATCTTTGTCTTTCCTTGGTACCAGGAATAGTCTGGAATAAAACCCTTGACCTTGTTCTTTTGCAGGTACCTCTTGAATTGCTTTCATGTCCATGAGAGCTGAAACTTGTTTTTGTGCCTCTGCCCTTTGATGTTGTGGCAGGTTTGGCATGCCTCTCATTTTTGGAAGGGTGTGAAAGTGGAACCTGTAGCCTCTGTCTATAATGTCCAGAATCCATTTGTCTTTTGTAACAATATGCCAATTTTTTGAGAATAATGCCAGTTTTCCGCCCAAAGGTGCTGCCATTAAAGCTTTGCTTGGCAGGTGTAGGGGGAAGTCATTGTGTCTGTTTTCTAAAAGACTGTGATCTATCTTCTCCACCTCTTGGGGTTGGTGCTTGCCACTGTCTGGCTCTGAAAGATCCTTGAGGTTGCCCTCTACCCCTTGGGCGCCTGTATCTGCCCCTTTGAGATCTGTCTGTGGCTGGAAAGGACCAATTTTTTGAAGGCCAGTTTCTGCTGAAATGTGGAGGCTGTACCTGCAGGAAATCTTTCACTGTTTGCATTGATTTCGCTTTTTCCTCCATTTTCTTTAGCACCTCCTCAGCTTTAACACCAAACAATACATCTTTTTGAAGAGGTGCATCTAATAATTTAGCTTTGACATGATCTGGTAAGGTTTGCTCTTTGAGCCAAGCATGCCTACGTATAACAGAACCCATAACAGCAGCTCTACATGAGGCCTCTAAAGCATCAAAACCACACTGCAAGGTATGTTTACCCACTTGCTCTGCACCATGCAACAAATCCTGCAACTCTTTTAAATCTGGTTGGTCTGGTTGTGTCATCTTGCTTTTCAGCTGAGATATCAAAAACTGTTGATACTTTAACATATGGAACTGACAGTTTAATGCCCTCGTGGTTATGGGTTTTTAGCAGTAGAGGCCTTAATTCCCTTGGGACCCTGTGAAATTGTTTCTGGGTCAGCAGTATGGCTTTTATATAGGAACTGGTGAGAATCAGGAACCCGGTAATACCTGTCTGGTTTAACAGGAGCTGGAGGCAAAGAATGTGGATTAAGGCTGGCTTCTGTGTACACATCATCCAATATATCTAAAACAGGAGGGATAGCCAGAGGCCTGTGCTGGGGGAGCAGAAGAAATTCCCTGAGCCTTTTCTTGGAATCTGAGTAATCTTGGCCTTCCCAGTGAAAGTGTTCCCTCAGTGTATGCAGGGTTTCCCCAAAACAGAAGTCCTCAGGAGGGGAGACCGAGGGAATAGACTCCTCTGCATCAGAGTCTTCGAATGGAGAATAGGCATAATCCTGGTCCTCAGATAGTTCTGAGGTAATAGAAGCTTGATCTGAGGAAGGGTAGTCTTCCTCTAGTCTGGGCCTTTTGTCAGAGGGGGGTTGAGAACCCCTGATAAGAGTAATCAAGTCCTCAGCCATTTTAAGCATCTGTTTTTTAGGCATGGTGCCTTGAGAGGGGGTCTGAGGAACCTGTTTTTTGGTTTTCATGGCTGCTTTAGATTTAGTGAAGGCTTTAATAGAGAAGGAGGAAGGCCTGAAGACCCCTTGAGAAATGGCAGGCCTGTCTAAATTCTGAGTTTCCCCGCCAGGAGTGGCGTCGGAGTCTGTAGTAGGAATGGGGGCCGAGGAGCCTGCGACCTCTGGTACTGAAGACACCGGTAATGTATTGTCATCGGTACTCAGGGGCTGCGTAGGCGCCTCGCTGAGTACCGGAGAACCGGTAGTCGGCCTTAGTGTGGTTTCAGTAGGTGGCGCGGACCTCATATGTCGGTCCTTATCTTTGCGTTTTTTACTCAAAACTGGAGTCGGAGTATCCGACGACATAATATAATTAAATTTTTTGCCAAAAAAGTGAAGGGCAAACTCCGCCCGACGCTTAATAGTGCGCTTATTGAATCTAGCACAAAAACGGCAGGCTGAGACGTCGTGGTCTGGGCCTAAGCAAGGTATACAGAAAGAGTGGAAATCCTTATGCGGTATTTGCTTCCCACATGAAATGCAATTATTAACTTTGTCTTACATCTGTCGGAGGCAAGAAAAGTTTCCCCAACGGGGTACTTAGCTTTCAAGAAGACTTCGGCTGAAATACTTTCATAAATCTCAGGAGCTGGCCGACCGGCACTTGCGAACTGCTTCTGCTTCGGGCACCGCGCGGCGAGAAAGACTGGAGAAAATGGTGTCGGCTGCCTCTTTTATACCCCTGCTGCACTGACGTCAGGGAAGAAGCGACGACAACCGACGCCGGACCTAGACTTTGGAATTCGGCCGACCGAGGACCCGCCCGATGGCAAGATAACCCATCTGTTATGACTGCAGCTGTATCCACGATGAACATTTTCCTCCCACTGCCATCTGTATCCTAGTTGGATCACACTCAGAACCCATTTGTCTGAAACAATCTGTTAACGAGAGAAATGGAAATTAAGACTTTTTGGAAGGGGTAAGGAACCCCTAGAGTGGGGACAAGGTCCCTTATACTATCATCCTGCCTTGCATAACTGTCCATGGTTCTGGGGAGTTCCTGCTTTCTTTTTGGAATGTCTCTGCCACTACATTTTAAACATCTGTGTACCAGCATTCTGTGTTTTATTTCTTGCCAAAACTGGACAAGGAAAAAAAAATAAAAATAAAACTTACAGGAGGGCAAAAAATTTCTGAGAAGTTTCCTGAATCAGCCTACCTCTCGCGTCTCACTTTTTGATGACCTTTGCTGCAGAGAGTCCAAAAATTAAATCTCTATCCAAAGCAGAGTTAAAAACTTTATTTTTGACATCTTCTGGCAGCCAGGCATCATTAGTACCTCCCATCACAAAATGCAACAGAATTGGTTTGCAGCATTACAGCTGAAGTCCAGCTGGGAAAAGCAAGCCCCAAACTAAGAAAAGTTACAGAAACAAGCCTGCATGAAGGACAAAATGAGACCTGGTAAAAACAATGAAATTTCCTTCTAAAAGGTGCCAATGAGAAAGAGAATGGTTTCTGTGTTTCAGAAGGACTGTCAAATTCAGATGAAATTTCATCTCCCCAACATCTCCTGTTCTCCTCCAAGAAATACCATCCACCACTCTACCGCCAATTATCACCAAAAAAAACAGGTTGCCACTGTGCTCTCTAAAGCTACAAACATGGCTGCAAAGGGGTCTGATGATATAAACAGGTTTCCTCTTAACTCATTCACTCTAATGGAGCTCAGGAAATTTGCACTGTAACTTCGAATGGACGGAGCCTAAAGCTTTTGAAAGGCCCAAATTATTTCCTCATATTCAAACAAATGTTCATATCTCTGGAACAATTACAGGTTATGAAAGAAGTACAAATGGCAAACTCCTCAGCACAAACTATTTTATAGTGGTAGTATTCTTTGGGTTCTAGGACTTAAACCAAATTTTATAAGTCACATTAAACACAGTAACGATTATGTTTGTAATATTTTGTAAACAACTTACAATATCTCAGCAACCACTCAGGTTACACACATACTGTCACAGCAGCATTTTATTCATCTAGCTGAGAGCTTTCATATGAGGCTAAGGAGTTTTTTCTGTGTTACTTGGATGTTGAAATATTTAGAATAATGTGAAAATTATAAACATATAAATTAATACCATAAAAACAACACTTAATATCTCTACCTGCACCACACAGAGACCAAATATTAACGCAGTTGAGTTTGCCATTATGTAATAAGCTTTATGATGAAATATTTTTAAAACTTTACATAGTATGGTTTTGTAATTATTGATGCAAATATGAACAAGCAATTTTGACAGCTTGATGCGTCAGTAGAAGGTAATTGCAGATGTACCTAGAGGTGTCACTCGGATGTAATGAGTTAAACAGCTTAAATCAAGACTTATCAGGCTCATCAGAATGTCTATTTAACCACAGCCTACAGACTGGCTTTGTCTAGATAGTCTTGAGGACAGCAACAGTCATCCCTTCCTGGAGCTGGGTTTCCCTCTCGCTCTCACCAGGCCACAAATAATACCCCACACTGACCACACCTGTAGAGTGGAATCCTCAGCAGAGTGTTTCAAGCTATGTCCTCCACCACCCTCTCTGTGAAACCAGTGCTCTGTATCCCTGCTCCAAGCAGCTGACACAAACTCAGATTTGATTTTCATACACACACACACACACACACACACACACACACACACACACACACACACACACCTGGGAAATGCGGACACAGATTTACCAGCTATGCCCCCTTTACCAAGACCATAAGGTAGACACTGCCACCAGAACACTCAAAAACCAGCTACTCTAAGGCTCTTGCAAGGGTACCCAATTATACAGAGTAAAAGTTATACTAAAACAAATGGAAGTGTCTGACCAAAGCAACAAGGCATTCAGGAGCTGCCACAGTATCACCAAATAAATATAAATACTCTCAAAGGTTAAAATATTCTCTAAAAGACCAGCCACAATGAAAAGTTTAAACATATTTAATAATAAATCATAAAATAACATGAAAATGCTAAATACCTATTTACAATAAACCCCAGAGTTTCAATAACAAGAAACTGGCACTTTTTATTGGACTTATCAGTTTTTCACCAAGTGCTAATACCCGTTTCATAGTTCGTAGGAAATATTAAAAATAACAGATGAAAAGTATCACAAAGATACAGAAAAAGTACAGTTGTACACTTACCATAAATGTAGGCGTTCGAGTGTATTCACTGTTGCAGTCATTACATTTGGGTTTTCTGCTTGCAGTAGCCCTCAGTCGGCCTGATTAACAAAGTCTTGGGTCCTGCATCGGTTGCTGTCCCTTCTTCCATGACGTCAGGTCATCAGAGGTATAAAACATGCAGCCGAAGTCATTACATCAGTTTTTCTTGCCCTAGATGTCAGGTGCCCCCTAATGGGAAGCAATCAAATCTATAAATACAAGGATATACCTCCAACAAAAAAACAAATACACCAAAAATCTTGTACAGCATAGTAAGTGAGAGTAGAGGTATAGCCAAAAGAAGAAAGGGGGCTAAAGGGAGGGTAACCAGGACTGCAACATTGAATACACTCGAACATCTACATTTACGGTAAGTGTACACAACTGTAGTATGTTCTTCGTGTTTCACTGTTGCAGTCATTACATTTGGGTAGATTCCCAAAGCTAAGGTTGGGAGGAGGAATTTAAATAGAATTAGGACCAGCTAAAAGGCCCTGCAAGACTGCAGTGGCAAAACCAGCTCTGGATTTAGAGAAAATTGGCAAATGATAGTGCTTGGTGAAAGTATGTCCAGAACTCCAGGTAGCAGCTTCTAGGATGTCCCTAGTAGGTATGCCCCTGAGAAAGGCTGTAGAGGTAAATGCAGCCCTGGTGGAGTGAGGTCTCCTTGCCTCTAAAATGACATCCATCACTGATTTACTGAGGGATGGTAAAGGAGAGATTAGGTAATTAGCCAGGCTGCTAGGTTCAGGGCTTGCAGCTGAGGATGCAGAATCTGGTTCTCCTGCTGAGACGACAGTGAAGGAGTCTGAGGCAGGTGCCATGGAGCCAAGCATGACACACTGCGCAAGAGTGGGTACCAGTGTTGACAAGGCCAGTCTGGTGCAATTAAAATCATCCTTGGTTTGTCCTGTTTGATCTTTATTAGTACCTAGGAGAGCAGAGGCAGAGGAGGAAAGACATAAACTGATATTTTTTCCAGCTGAAGGATAGAGCATCCACTTTCCAAGCTAGCTTGTGGGGAATCCTTGTGCAAAACTTGTCCAGTTGATGGTTTTGGGGAAAGGCAAACAGGTCTATATCTGGACTTCCCCATTTGCTTGTCAACATGTTGAAAATCCTTGGTTCCAGTTTCCACTCGTGTGGGTCCATGAGGTTTCTGCTTAGTCCGTCTGCCAGTGTATTTAGTTTTCCTGGCAGGAATTGAGCTTGTAGATTCACTTGGTAGCTCAAGGCTGTGTTCCACAATGCCATGGCTAGTCTGCAGAGGGGGTAAGAAGGTGTGCCCCCCCTGCTAGTTTATATACCACATGACAGTGGTGTTGTCCGTCTTTACCATTAGTTGTCCTGGAAGAATGTGGTCCTTGAAGGCTGTCAGAGCATTCTGTACAGCTAACATTTTCTTTTGATTTATGTGTAGGTGCATTTGACTTGGGTTCCATTTGCCCTGAATGCACTTCCCTGCCAGGTGAGCCCCCCATGCATAGTCTGATGCGTCTGTTATTAAGATTTGTGCGGCAGGGAGTAATGTGAATGGCAGTCCCCTGTTTTGGTGGCAGGCCTCTGCCCACCAAAGGAACTCTAGGCGTAGGCTAGGTATGATAGGAATCCTTGCTTCTGGATCCTGTGAATGTTGGCACCATAGGCTTTTGAGATACCATTGTAGTTTCCTCATATGCAGCCTTGCATATGGAATTAGAAGAATGCAGGAGGCCATGAACCCCAAGGTTGGCAGTATTTGCCTTGCAGATAGCTGGGTTTTTGTGGCCACTTGTTTGAACTAAGTTGTCAAATGAATCCGTTTCTCTGGCGTGAGGAAAGACATTTGGGAAGTTGTATTCAAGCTTGCTCCCAGGAATATAATTTGTTGACAGGGTACCAGGTGGGATTTCATTTCATTTATGGTGAACCCCAGACAAGTCAGTAACCTTTGAACAAAGGCCAGATGATTCAAAAGAATGTCCTTGCTTTCTGCATGAATTAGACAATCGTCCGGGTATGGGTATATTTGAATATTTATTTGCCTGCAAAATCCAATGACTGGAGCTAGGCACTTTGTGAATACCCTGGGTGCAGTAGATAAGCCAAAGGGCAGTGCAGAAAACTGACAGTGCCTGTAGCCTGCTTTGAAGCTTAGGTATCTTCTGCAAGACTCCCTGATAGGGATGTGCAGGTATGCTATTTTTAAGTCTAGTGTTGCCAACCTTGCATCCTTGCCTAGCATATGAAGCAGCTGGTGAAGAGTCAGCATTTAGAATTTTGGAATCACCAGAAAGGTGTTTAGAATAGAAAGGTCCAGGATAGGACACCATGTATTGCCTTTTCTGGGTACCAGAAAAAGTATCAAATAGAAACCTTGTCCCTTTTCCTCTTTTGGTACCAATTGAATAGCCCCCATGTTTAAGAGAGAGTACTTGATGTTGGGCCACTGCCCACTGATTTGGGGGTAGATCTGGCCACCCGCTTGGTGTTGGTAATGTTTGGAAATGAAATCTGTATCCTTGGGACAATATATTTAAAACCCATTTGTCCTGTGTAATGAGTTCCCAGTTTTTGGCCTGCAGACCAATCTTTCCGCTTAAAGGAGCATTCAGTTGGGAAGTGCTTGGTAGTTTTAAAAGCAAGTCATTGAGACAGTTTTCCATAGGGGGGAGTCTTACTACTCCCAGGTTTGGGTGCGGAACCCCCCACTGCCTAGTCGTGTGTGTCCCTTGGGACTGAAACCTAGGGTTTCTGCTGTGTCTGGGTTTGGCTTGCGAAGACATGTGATGGGCTGGAAAGGAGCAATTTTTTGAGGGCCAGTGCCTACTAAATCTAGGAGGCTGAACTTGTAAGAAATCTTTAACAGTTTGCATAGATTTAGCTTTATCTTCCATCTTTTTAAGAACTTCCTCAGCCTTGTTGCCAAACAGGTGGTCCTGATTTAAGGGAGCATCCAACAATTTAGCTTTAACATGATCAGGCAAACCTTGCTCCTTAAGCCAAGCATGCCTTCTGTGCACAGACCCAGTAACAGCAGCCCTGCAAGAGGCCTCTAATGAATCAAATCCACATTGCAAAGTACGTTTTCTAACCTGTTCAGCAGAATGTATTAAATCCTGTAATTCTTTATTTTCAGCACAGTCAGGAATTAACATCATTTTCTGTTTAAGCAATCCAATAACATGTTGTTGAGACTTTAACATATGAAACTGGCAGTTTAAAGCCCTAATGGCCAAGGTTGCAGAAGTGCAAACTTTCTTACCCCATCTATCCAGTGCCCTGGAGTCTCTATCAGAGGGGGTAAGATTTTTAGCAGTAGAAGCCTTAATGCCCTTGGGACCCTGTGAAATAGTCTCTGGATCCACAATACGATTTTTAAAAGGAACTTGTAAGAATCAGGAACCCTGTAATATGTCAGGTTTCTGGGAGCAGAAGGCAAAGAATCAGGGGCCAAACTAGATTCTGAAAAGGCATCATCAACAATGTCTAGTACAGGAGGTGTAGCTAAAGGCCTATGTTGAGGCAGGAGTAAGAAATCCCTAAGCCTCTTTTGAATCAGAAAAATACTGGCTTTCCCAGTGGAAATATTCCCTTAAAGTATATGTACGGTCTCACCATAAGAAAAATACTCTGGAGGGGAAGCAGAGGGAATAGAGTCCTCTGCATCAGAATCCTCATAGGCAGACAAGGGCAAATCCAGAACATCAGAAAAATCAGAATCCTGTTCAGAAGATTCATAAACAACTTCAGTCCTAAGTCTCTTAGAAGGGGGAGGTTGGCTTCCCCTGATTAGAGTTATAAGATCTTCAGCCATTCTTATCATTTGTTTTTTCGGCATAGAGGCCTAAGCATGTGGCCTGGGCATCAGTTTCTTAGGCATGGTTCAAGATTTTGGCCTAAATGAAGAAGGAGGCATCTGTTTAATATGCAATTCCGTAGGCCTGAATATACCCTCAGAATCCGGTGCCTGCACAGTGGCTCTGGACCCATCCAAGGTAGAGAGATTGGCAGGTTCCACAGTTGAAGCATCTCACGGCGTACTGGACTCCAAATGGGTATCAGTAGAGGCCTGTGAGTCAGAAGTAGCAGGTATCAGGGGCTGCGAAAGCACCTGAGTATCGGCGAACTGGCTACTGGCTTAGGAGAAGCGTTTTTGGCAGCTTTGGACCTCGGCGGCCTGTCTCTGTCTTTATCTTTGCATTTTTTAGGAATCCCGGTAGTCGGATGGCTAACCAACGACATTTCTGGATAATTAAACTGAGAATCGAAATATTTAGAAGCGAAAATATACAGACGACAGATAGTGCGCTGATTAAATAAAACACAAAACCGACAGCAAGGTACGTCGTGATCAGGGCCTAGGCAAGGAATACAGTACAAATGAAAATCTTTGTGAGGTATTTGCTTTCCACAAGTAATACAATTATTAACTTTTACCGACATCGGTAAGGAGCAAGAAAAAGTTTCCCCAACGGGGTACTTGGCTTTAGTTGAAGACTTCGGTTCTGAAACTCGAAAATGAAAATTTCATGAGTCGGCAGACTGGCACTTGTGAACTGCTTCTGCTTCGGGCACCGCACCGCACGGCAAGAAGGATGTGCCTCTACAGTCTGTGTCACTGCAATACATTCTAAACGGGGTATTGCAGGGCTCTGAGATTTACTAGAAATCCCACTGAAAGTTCTTCTTTGATCATTGGCTAGCGAAGGAGGATGAACTGAAGTGACCAGATGTTGGCTCTTGGGATATGCTGCCATACTCTGCCATGCATATAAAATACCACCATTGATCTGAAAGCAAAAGATCTGTAGTCCCATACTTCAAAAGGGTGACTTGTTTTTGTACACAACACAATTGGGATGGTCATGTTGCAGTGGTACTGCTGCTGGGCTGACTGCTGCTGGGACACTGGTGATTGCTGGATTATTGTGGTGGTAGTACTGTTGATGCGGTTTAATTTTTTTCTTTATTTTTTTCCTGATCCTGCCTAAATGCATTCTGTATAGCATTTGAGAGGGCTGGGGACTCGCAGTGGAGATGCAGTTGCTTTCCTCATTTAATTCCAGAGGTACGTGGTTACTAAGTGACAGAGTCAGACAAAATAATGTAAAAATATAAGCATATTATCAAGGGAACAGTGTAAAATCTGTAGACTTTAATAAAATGTATTGCAAAATTCTACCTAGAGGAATTCTATCTTTCCAGTGTGCATTCTCATAGGTTACTTCTCATGGCTATAATTTACTTTTGCTAGGCTTTCAACTGCAGGCAGGAATTCATTCCAATCTGTCTAGAATTCCTGCAAGATTATGTAACCTTTGAATTAATCTGTGCACTACCTAGGGTTGGGGAATTAAAGTGTCTTTCTTTTGTGGATTAATGAATTGATCTCACAGGTTCTCTTTCTAGCAATTATAATTAAAAATTATTATTTAACACTGAACCATTTATAATGTCCCTTGGCCAGTAAATTGAGCCAGATTATTCAGTTGCTCTTACAAAGGACTATGAAAATGCACTGCTCTTCTGTAAAACAGTTTCTTAAATTTATTTTTAAATGTTACTGACACAGGGTCACTTATTTTAGTGTAAGAAAGGGAATTATAAGATGTGTTCTCTTTCTTTAAATTACTGTTGCCACTAGTATGTTGGTCATGTAGTGTAGTTTTCTGTGTACTAGATATTCACCATTAATGAATGGGATTAAACAAAATCAAATTAATGATTTTGTCAGAAAGCCCAATTCAACCAGGCCCCGTGGAAATGTGTGTTCATGCAGTACAAATATAGGGGTGTATATCAGCAAATCGAAATGTGACATACCTGAACACCTCCACATCAACACATAATGATCGAACTATGAAAATTATGAATGGCCATGTCAGCAAATTTATTTTCATGGTTTGATAGTGTGTTTGGGTTTTGGTTGGCGAAGTGATGTTTTCCCCGGAGAAAAAATTCACCGAAGTGGCCGTTCATACTTTTTGTAGTTCAATATTGATGTGTCAATGATTAGATGTCCGGTTATGTCACATTTCGATTTGGTAATATGAAAAAAAATGTACATTTTGACTGTCTCACATTGCTAGGATTGGAGTTCCAGACTGGCTTCTTAAGGGATTGAGATATATGCTCCTTGAAAGCAATATCTACAGTCATAAACACACTTCAAACAATGAAGTGACCCAAAAATATGAAGAAACTAGACTACGCAAAGCAAATTTTTCCTCACAAAAGGAAACTGCAAGCAAAACATTTCTCACACTTTTACAATTACTGAGTATAAACTAACATGCAAGTTTAACATCAGAATTCTAAAAAAATTCAAGGTGGCAGAAGCACACACTTTTCCCCCAAACTTATCAATAACTTTATCATCCTTGTTAGAAGAAAAAGGATTACATAACTATAGCTGCTGGGACAGGTCTGGGATTAATGTAGAAAAAACTTGAAAGACCTAGGAACTTGCAAATTCTATTTGCTTTCATAGGGGTAGCAGGCTGGCTGTGAAAAAGACCAGGAGCTACAACAAAGACATCCTCCTATGCCAACAGCAATGGGAGGATATTTGAGGCTTCTAGAAATTTCAAGTTATAGCAAATCACGGGTCTATATCACCAAATTGAAAAGACCAGTGATTGAACGGCATTACATCAGAAATGCCGTTCATCAAGGTGTTTATTGTGAGATCGCGGTACACTCAAGATTGGAAAATTTGCCCTTTCCTCACTATAGTTTGGTCTCGGAGTTGGAATATATAATTAGCAGGGGAGGGGTGCAGCCCCCACAAGAGGACTTCAATGTAAATGCCATTCGATATCTGGTCTTTTTGATGTCATGATATCGGCCCACAAATCACAGTATTTTCTAAGGGCCTGAGAAACTTCAGGGTTTTCCCACAGAAAACATTGGCTTATCTTGGAAACAGTCTTAGAAAAAGAGAATCTCTCATAGGGAGATTAAGATTCCATACTCTCAGTAGAATCTGAATCAGAAAACAGAGAAGAAAAAAATGCATCTGCCCCTTCACATTACCCTACAGGTTCTAATTTTGGAACTTCTTCAGGGATAGAGAAACCCCACTCCCTTTTACACTTTTTTATACCAGAAACCACTTCACAAGAAGGGTCAGTAGCCTGCACAAGACCATCAGCCAAGCCCGGTATATTACTCTAGTCCAAAGAAACAGGAAAAGTTAAATGTTTAGTTTTCTGATTCTTTTTGATAGAAAAGTTAGGGCAAACAGACCTAATATTGCCAGTAACAGCTTTCCCAAGGATGGGCACAAAGTTCTGGTTAAGCAGTGGCATATTCCCCTGCCCCTTCTACCAAGGCAAAGGAAAGTGGCTTTCTCTTGCCCACTGAGGGGAGATTAACTCTGGTCCAAAGGGGCTGCATGCACTACACCAAAAGGATCTGAAGAAAAAGATGTGGTCTGAAGAACCAACTTTGGCCACAGCTGTCTCATCCATCTGTGATTATGGCAAATTACCAGCCTGCTATGATGGAAAATGCTGCTTAGTTCGTTTTTTTTTTTTTTTTGTGCTGCTGGAAGAAGGCCCGACTGAGGGATGGGTAGTTTGTTCCATAGCCATGCTGAAAAAGGTGTTTGTTTCCTTGGAAGGCTTAACAGCAACTGTCAATGAAACACGGGATTACTAAAAAAAAAAAAAAAACTTCTCCACTGAAAAAGTACGTTTTAAACAACTTTTTACCACAAAAGTAAAAAAGAAAAAGAAAAAAAAGGTGTGCTACCATTTTTAAGTACATAAAAGTCATAATAAAGACAAGGTAAATACTCTTCCCTAGCTTAATAGTTATTGTTTTTCACAACAAAACTTAGTTTAAACAACTTTAAGACTAATGTGGAAAGTTTTTCCTTGAAGGGAACTTGTCTGCCTAGCAATGGAACAGCGTTAGCTGACTGTCAATCCTTAAAAACACGCAGAAGAATGCTCGTCTCACAGCAAAAAAGCTCTGAAGGGCTTGACAACCAAACTTGTCTTTTCAGTCATCTTTTTAAGGCATATAGGCTTGAAAAATGAGACAAAATTAAAATGCTAAATTTCTGAAATCAGCAAAGTTAATAGCTTTTTTCTTTTTCATTAGCAAATTCTTTCAGTGGGAGTTAAGTTTGCAGCTAAAGGCAGCTGGCCAGAAGTTGTCTGCACATTGCTTTCTTTTCCTTCTTTCTTTTTTAAGAACATTTTTATTAATTTAACATATTTATAATACACAGAACAGAATAAATTTAACATCACATATTATACAATGTTAGGAATACACTGAATCAAAATAATCTTATACAATTAACACATTAAGACTCTTGGTATTTCAATAGAAACATTTCAAGGCTATCCCAACCACTAAAAGTCTTAGTATGCTTTAGAGATATTATTCGAACCACTTATTTTTTCAGTTTTACATAGGATTGCTGTTAAATTTCAAAATTCTTTGAATGTAGGAACTGAATTTGATTTCAAGATTTTGTAATATCTTGTCTAGCTAATGCCAGGAGACACCAGAGTACTTTGTGCTGTTTGGCTTTTACATGGGGAGGAGCAATCTGAAGATGCAAACTATTAACCTTTGGAGTTCTGAACACTCTTTACTGAGAGAAGTACAACATTTAAAGGTACAGTGGCAAGCAGTTCAGTAGAAAAATAAAGTCTAAAGTTGGGGGAAGTGAATAAGAAACAGTAGCCTCCCCAGCAGACTTAATACTTTAATGCATTTAATAAAAAAACTGCACAATTTAGTTTTATTTAAATGTACCCAGTACACTTTTTCTTCAGGCTAAAAGTAAGTTTCATGAAAGCATTCAAGCTGTTTTTCATGAATGGGAGAGGAACAGAGAGAAGGAAAATACAGACATCAGTCAGTGTAAGTATACGCACAGGCTGTAAAATGCACTTTAGCATGAGTAACCTTAACTTTAGATTAGGTAATTCCTGTGGGTACAGCAGTGATGTGGGGCAGTGGCTCCTATTTGCAGGATTAAACTTTATATGTTGAAAATGTGGATAGATTTGTGTGCTTGTCCTGTGTTAATAGGAGATGGGGGGGGTTGAAATGTAGCTTATTTGAGGGTTATCTTTAAATCAAAAAATTTTGAAAAATGTGACAAAGGTTAAAATGGAGATGAGAAGAAATAACTGTATGAAAGATCAAACTGCCAATCATTGCACCCATGTAAAACAAAAGTTGGAAATACACATTCAAAACGCTGCAACAATTAATGGGGAAGTAATAACTTTCTATCATAATAGCTACTCTGTCCATATTCCCATATTACAAAGACATGTCTGGAGCATTTCTCCCCAGGCCTCCTCTGAAAATAGGCTCTGTCCTAGTCAGACTTTCCCGGTTAACAAATGTTAAATAAAAATAAATAAAAAATAATTAATATAGACAAAAAAGGAAAGAGTACTAAATTATATAAAGAAATGTAGTGTGCAAATAGCTAAGCTGCAGGAGACATGTTTGGATAAAAATGATCATGTGAATTTGACAAAGAAAGGAATTCAAGATGTATATTCAGCAGATTATCAGGGACAAAGGAAAAGGGGAGTAATAATACAAACTGATACAGGGGCGCCAACAGCAACAGAAGAGGGGGAAAAGGATAATAATGGCAGATTTGTGGCAGTAAAGGTCTGACTGGCAAAGAAAGACAGTTAAGCTGAAGTGTATTTATATTAAAGCAACAATTGCTATTATGGAGAATAAGGACATTTCGGGAGAAATAATCAACTTTCAGCACAGAATGTCTACATATGTGAACTTGAACTTCATTTGCAATGGTGAAGCTGCATCAGGGAGGCCTAGACAGAAAATATAACAAAAGAGGGTAGATATTAGAAGAAATTCATGAAAATATTTGGTATTTAAGATGTGGACTCAGTAGTAGGAGCCCAGACAAAATTTACATACTGTTCCCCAAGGCACAAAAACTGGGCTAGACTGGATAGAAATTATATTTCGCAGCAGCATGTACATTTAATTGAAAGCTTGAACATGCAGGAAATAACTATTTTAGATTATGAACCAATAAAAACTAAGATAGAAATACAGGGTAATGAAGTAAAATGAGGCATTGGTGTTTTCTTTCTTGCATGTTAAAAAGACTGGAATTTAAGGAATGAGCAGTGGAAATTGCTCAAGAATTATTAGAAAAGAAACACTGTTAGCTCAGACTTCCAATATGGCTGCACACTGATCAACAGCTTAACTTCAGCTCTCCCACTGTGAAAACAGATACAGCCAGTGATATTGTCAGTCTAAGCAGAATTCAACTACTGGCTAGTACATACTCTGTCTGGATGTCTGCAAAGAAGAAACTAAGAGAGCCTGACAGAAAATCATATAGAAAAAGTGGAGAGAAAACACTGACTGGGAAGGATCATGCAGCTGTTCAGCAAAAAACAATTCAAGCTCCAGCTCTGGTGCAAGCCTGGACTTTCCAGTAAGTTAAATGAGCTCAGAAATGATTAAACTAAATAAAACACTAAAGAAGCATATCAACTCAAACAACAAAAGGCTGGAAAAATGGAAGAAGCTTTAACCAGATATTCAGATGAGCTGATAAAATTGAAAAACAAAGAAGCCAAAATGAAGAAAAGGGTGGCTGAGTATGAGACTACTCTAGAAGAAATATTTCAAAAAACAGAATTAGAGGACAAAGCACATAGGGAAAATCTGAGATTTTCTGCCAAACTACAGAAACTACAAAGAACAGCCTGTATTAATTTATGAACGTATAAATAAACAACTGGACTGGTATCCCACAGCAGGAACTGTAAATTGAAAGGGCACACCATGTGTATGCTCTAAATATGGCCATGAGAAAGCAGCCAAGACCAAAGTAAAGATGCAAACCTACCAGCAGAAAGAGTTGATCCTGACATAATTGTGTCAAAAAGGCAAACTATTAAAAGTTAAAAACAGTAAAGTGTTTGTGGAAATGATTATTCATTGTACAACAGGCAGAACCAAAACAAATTTATTCTAGTAGTCAGGGAATGTTGACAGGCAGGTGTAAGATTCAAGCTGATGTTTCTAGCATTTTGCAGAATATTTTTTTCCTGGAGGATCAAAGTCAATGTTGTTATTTAGAACTGGCTAAGGAGGAAATGCAAAAGTCTGCTCAGCAATAAATGAGCCATCAAGCAGAATGGCACTCAGTTCCTCGTTCTTCTGTCAATAAAGCACACAGAGATGCTTTGCCACTGAAACCTTTTCCACTGTTCAAAAAGAAGATGCTTGAGAGACCGAGAAAGCACACAAGGTAACCAGAAGAATCAGAAGTACCATGGAAATGAACCAGAACATGGAGCTGGGAGATGGAAATCAACAGGAAGAAGACCTACAACATGAAAATTAGTGAGTAAATGTGAGACTGCAAAGCACCAGTCACATTTCTGAAATACAGCTGTATAAGAATAAGTGGAAAGAGTGGACATTTGTTGACTATGTTAAACTTGTGAGGAACTGAAAAGCATTTGCCTCACTTTGTGTCATTAATGTGTGGCAGGACTCTAAGGAGAGGGGAGGAAGAAGGAAAAAGATAAAGTACAGTTTTGTACCTACCATAAATGTAGATGTTCAAGTGCTAATACAACTGCAGTCATAACAGATGGGTTCTCCTGCATTCAGGCGGGTCCTCGGTCGGCCGTATTCCAAAGTCTAGGTCCGGCGTCGGTTGTCGTTGCTTTCTTTCCTGACATCAGTGCGACAGGGGTACATAAGACACAGCCGACGCCATTTTCTTCAGTCTTTCTTGCCCCAGATGTCAGGTGCCCCCAGAAGGAAGGCAATATATATAAATATATATATATATATATATATATATATATATATATATATATATATATATAGATCATAGATCATAGATCAGTACTAAGCTAACTGCCCCTGCGAGCCATTTTAAGCCTAGCCAGTTATCCCTTGTGAGACTCAAACCCCGCACCTTGTGTTTGTAAGGCAAACACCTTAACCATTAGGCCACCCTCCCAACCCTAATGCAATATAATCACAAATCAGTAGTTGCAAGCAAATACACCATAGAGGGATAATCCAATCAGGTTGTAAGAGGAGGAGTTAGCCCACTAGGTCTGTACCCAGGGGGAAGGAGGGAGGGAAACCTGGACTGCAGCTGTATTAGCACTCAAACATCTACATTTATGGTAGGTACAAAACTGTACTATGTTCATCGTGCATACAGCTGCAGTCATAACAGATGGGTAGAATCCCAAAGCTACGCACAGGGTGGTAGGCACTAGGTGGAAATGGGAGGAGCCAGAATGCCCTGCAACACAGCAGTGGCAAAGCCTGCTCTAGTTTTGGAGTATAGAGGTAGGTGGTAGTGTTTAGTGAAGGTATGCACAGAACTCCAAGTGGCTGCCTCCAAAATATCTTTGGTAGGGACTCCTCTGAGGAAGGCTGCAGAGGTAGCTGTGGCCCTTGTGGAGTGGGATCTGATGCCTGCAGGTACAGATTTACCATGAAAGGAGTAACAAAACCGTATGCAGTGGACTATCCATTTTGAAATTGTCTGTTTGGAAATTGGCTTCCCTTGAGCTCCTACAGCATAGGACACAAAGAGTTGTTCTGATTTCCTGAAAGGCTTTGTTCTGTCCAAATAGTAACGTAGCTGTCTATGGATGTCTAAGGAATGTAGCAGCCTTTCTCCTTTGTTTTGAGGATTGGGGTAAAAGGTAGGTAAGTGTATGGCCTGATTTAAAGCTACCCTGGATACTACCTTATGCATAAATGACGGGTTGGTTCGTAGGGAAACCCTGTCCTGATGGAAGATGAGAAAGGGCTGCACAGCCATGAGGGCTTGTAGTTCCGAGACCCTACGAGCTGAGGTAATAGCCAGAAGGAAAGCTGTTTTCCAGGACAAATATTGCAAATCTGTTGAGGCAGCTGGTTCAAAGGGAGGCAATGTTAATTTTTCTAGAATGTAATTAAGATCCCAGGCTGGTATTGGTTGTTTCCTTGGAGGTCTTATATTCTTAGCCCTTCTGAGGAACTGCCTTAAGAGTGGGTGAGAGAATAAGGGTGGATCAGTGTTGTATTCTGCAGAAATGGCTGAGGCATGGATTTTGATGGAGGAAAATAAAAGTCCACTGTTCAACAGCTCAGCTAGATACTGTAATATCTGAGGCAAATTCAGTTTTCTAGGATCCTGGCCCTTTTTCTCATTCCAAGCGCAAAACCGTTTCCATTTTGCGGAGTAAGCTTTTCTAGTAGATGGCCTTCTGGCCTCCAAAATGACATCCTGCACCTCCTTGGAGAGTAGTGTCTGTTGTGGTGTTAAGGAATTTTCCATGCAGCCAGATTGAGTGTTTTCAGCTGACTGTGAAGAGTTTTGTAGCTGTGCTGAGTCAGGAGAAGAGGCATTAGAGGTAGAGTCCAGGGAGGGGCTCCTCAGGAGTGGGTACCAGTGTTGTCTTGGCCAGTCTGGAGCAAATCAGTATCATCTTTGGTCTGTCTGCTCTTGCTTTCAAGAGCACCTTGGGCAGTAGAGGCAAAGGTGGGAAGGCATAAACTGTCCGTGCTGCCCAACTGAAAGAAAGGGCGTCCACTTTCCAGGCCTTTGGATTAAATGTCCTTGAGCAGAATTTTGTCAATTGATGATTCCTGTGGGAGGCAAAGAGATCTATGTCTGGCCTTCCCCACGCTTGGATTATCTTTGTAAACACTTGAGGATGCAATTTCCATTTGTGCGGGTCTGTCATATTTCTGCTTAGATTGTCTGCCAGCATGTTTTCCAAACCTGGCAGGTACTGTGCTTGAAGCTCTATTTGCCATTCCAGAGCCATGTTCCAAAGTGACATGGCCAGCCTGCACAGGGGGTATGAATGTGCTCCTCCTTGTTTGTTTATGTACCACATTACTGTGGTGTTGTCTGTTCTTATCAATAATTGCCCTGGATGCAGGAGGTCCTTGAAAGCTGTAATTGCATTTATCACTGCTAGCATTTCTTTTTGATTGATGTGAAGGTGCTTTTCCTTTTGGGACCATTTGCCCTGAATGCACCTGTCTGTCATGTGTGCCCCCAGGCGTAGTCTGAGGCGTCTGTTGTGATGACTTGATTTGCTTGAGGCTTGCAGAATGGTAGACCTGTGTTTGTTTGGCATGCTTGGGCCCACCATAGAAATTCCTTTTGCAAACATGGAATTAGTGGTATTATTGTTTCCAAACTGTGGCTGTGTTGAGACCATAGGTTTTTTAGGTACCACTGAAGTTTCCTCATATGCAACTTTCACATGGGATTAGAAGAATGCAAGATGCCATGAAGCCCAGAGCCTGCAGGATTTTCCTTGCAGTTAGCCTGGTACAATTTGCTAGCATCTTGAAGTACTGAGTTAGTTGCCCCTGTTTTTCTGGTGTAAGATAGGCCATCTGGGTGTTAGTGTCCAAGTTGGCACCCAGGAAAACTATTTTCTGAGATGGTGTTAACCTGGATTTCTCTTTGTTGACTGTGTATCCCAGTGAATTCAATAACCGTGTTACATAAGCCAGATGTTCCAGAAGTATGTGTTTGTTGTCCGCTTGGATCAGGCAATCGTCCAAATAAGGGTAAATTTGTATCCCTTGAAGTCTGCAGTAGGCAATTACTGATG
This sequence comes from Protopterus annectens, assembly GCF_019279795.1. NCBI lineage: Eukaryota > Metazoa > Chordata > Ceratodontiformes > Protopteridae > Protopterus > Protopterus annectens. The sequence continues at coordinate 658,833,575 of NC_056733.1, read as the reverse complement.
CCAGGCATTTCGTGAATACTCTGGGCGCAGTAGATAAGCCAAAGGGCAATGCAGAGAATTGATAGTGGATTGAACCTGCAAGAAATCTGAGGTATCTTCTGCAGCTTTGTCTGGTTGGGACATGCAGGTATGCCTCCTTGAGGTTCAATGTTACCAGCCAAGACTCCTTGCCCAGCATGGGAAGAAGCTGCTGTAAAGTGAGCATCTTGAATTTTGGTACGAGTAGAAATGTGTTTAGGATGGATAAGTCCAAAATGGGTCTTCAATCGGTTCCCTTCCTTGGTACCAGGAATAGTCTGGAATAAAAACCTTGACCTTGTTCGTGAGTAGGTACCTCTTGAATAGCTCTCATGTCCATGAGCTTTGAAATTTGTATTTGAGCCTCTGCCCTTTGATTGTGTGGCAGGGTCGGCATGCCTCTCATTTTTGGAAGAGTGTGAAAATGAAATCTGTAGCCTCTGTTTATAATGTCCAGGATCCATTTGTCTTTTGTGACAATATGCCAATTTTTTGAAAATAATGCCAGCTTTCCCCCCAAGGGTGCTGCCACCTGAGCCTTGCTTGGCATGCAATGGGGAAAGTCATTGGGTTTGTTTCCTGTATTGTTGTGCACTGTCTTCGCCACCTCTTGGTGCTGGAGATTGCCATTGTCTGCCTCTATATGATCCTTGAGATTGTCCTCTGCCCCTTGTGCGTCTGTATCTACCTCTTTGGGGCTTGTCCATGGCTGGAAAGGACCAGTTTTTTGAAGGCCAATTTCTGCTAAAACGTGGTGGTTGTACCTGTAGAAAAGCTTTGACAGTTTGCATAGATTTAGCTTTTTCTTCCATTTTCCGTAGTATCTCCTCAGCATTAGTACCAAATAATACATCCTTTTGTAAAGGAGCATCTAGTAGTTTAGCTTTAACATGATCAGGCAAGGTTTGTTCCCTAAGCCAGGCATGTCTACGAATGACTGATCCTGTAACAGCAGCTCTACTTGAGGCCTCTAGAGCATCATAGCCAGATTGTAAGGTGTGTTTACCCACTTGTTCTGCACTATGCATCATATCCTGCAACTCCTTCAAATCTGGTTGTTCAGGTTGTGACATTTTATTCCTTAATTGTGATAACAGAAACTGCTGATATTTAAGCATATGGAACTGACAATTTAAGGCCCTCATGGCTAGGGTGGCTGAGGTATATACCTTTTTTCCCCACCTTTCTAAGGATCTAGACTCTCTCTCGGAAGGTAATGGATTCTTAACAGTAGAGGCCCTCATTCCCTTGGGGCCTTGAGAAATGGTTTCAGGGTCAGCATTATGGCTTTTGTAAAGAAACTGGTGTGAGTTAGGAACTCTGTAGTACCTATCAGGCTTGACTGGGGCAGGAGGCAGGGAATCCGGATTAAGGCAACCCTCCGAGTAAACATCATCAAGTATGTCCAAGACAGGAGGTATCGCCAGAGGTCTGTGCTGAGGTAGCAAAAGAAATTCCCTAAGCCTTTTCTTGGAATCTGAAAAATCTTGGCCTTCCCAATGGAAGTGTTCCCTCAAGGTATGCAAGGATTCCCAGAAAGAAAAATCCTCTGGGGGGGATACACAAGGAATGGACTGCTCTGCATCAGAATCTTCAAAAGGGAAGTACGAGTGTTCCTCTTCATCAGAATGTTCTGAAATAATGGAGCCCTGGTCAGAAGAGAGAGAATCTTCCTCCACTCTGGGTCTCTTGTCCGGAGGGGGTTGGGAACCCCTGATAAGAGTAATTAAATCCTCAGCCATTTTGAGCATCTGCTTTTTAGGCATGGGACCTGGAGATGGGCCCTGTGCAACAGGCCTCTTGGAATGCATGGCTGATTTAGACTTAGTAAAGGCCTTTATGGAAAAGGAAGATGAAGGTCTGAAGACACCATGGGTGGAAGTGGACCTGTCCACATTAAGAGGCTCAACACTCACAGTGGCTTCGGTAGCTGTACTCAGGGTATGGGCCGAGGAACCTGCGGTCTCGGTTACAGAAGACACTGCCAGAGAATTGTCGTCGGTAGTCAGGGGCTGCGTAGGCGCCTCGCTGAGAACCGGACCACGTGTAGCCGGTTTTGACGTGGTGTCGGTGGAGACCGCGGACCTCGCGTGTCGGTCTTTGTCCTTGCGTTTTTTGGACAAAACAGTAGTCGGAGTCTCCGACGACATTTTATAATTAAAAGCTTTACCAAAAAAGTCCTGGGCGAACTCCGCCCGACGCTTAATAGTGCGTTTATTGAAAGTAGCACAAAAGCGACAGCCCGAGATGTCGTGGTCTGGGCCTAAACAAGGTATACAGAGGGAATGGAAATCCTTATGCGGTATTTGCTTCCCACAAGAAATACAATTGTTAACTTTGTCTGACATCGGTCTGAGGCAAGAAAAGTTTCCCCAACGGGGTACTTAGCTTTAAAGAAGACTTCGGTTTCCAAATTTTCGTAATTTCAGGAGCTTGCCGACCGGCACTTGCGAACTGCTTCTGCTTCGGGCACCGCGCGGCAAAAAAGACTGAAGAAAATGGCGTCGGCTGTGTCTTATGTACCCCTGTCGCGCTGACGTCAGGAAAGAAAGCGACGACAACCGACGCCGGACCTAGACTTTGGAATTCGGCCGACCGAGGACCCACCTGACGGCAGGAGAACCCATCTGTTATGACTGCAGCTGTATGCACGATGAACATCTAAGTAAAACAAATTATTTTCTTAACAGTATTTCTATAAAACGTTTCACAATGTAAGTTACATACCTTACAGTAAAGTATTTTAGTTCTTGAATGTGATAAAGTTATTAAAGTAAACAGATGCCTTTTTTCTTTTCTCTTTCTTTTATGGTATTAAGAAATGAAGGCATTACAGTACAAAAAGAGAAGAAAAGCTAGACAAAAACATTTTTATGTTAGTAGGCTACAATCTTGGGTTGTTGAGGTGGGAGGTGGGATATAAAAGTACACAGATCACAATATATGTAAAGCTGATATTATTTTCTCTTACTTTTGCAAAGGTGAATGTTTGGATTAAGATGCTTGACTTATTCTAATAAATTTTAAGTGGCATAAAGTAAATACGAGAACACCAAATATAATGAAAGCTTCCCTTTAGCAATAAATGTTTCAGCATATTTTTCAGGCTTTAACAGAGGACAACAGGGTTGGAGAAAAAAAGACTGTCAATAGGGATAACTGCAATTGGGGTACACAGAAAATGCAATAGGAAGCTGAAATTTACTACAGGACATTGGCGATGGAACCCAGGTATTTGAAACAAATAATTAGAGAGGGAAAGGTAACAGAATTGGAAGAGGCAAAAAAAACATTTTGGATTGCAGTCTGATGTCTCCCTTATCAAGGACTAATACAGTATAAACAAAGAGAAAGGGATAAGGGAATCCTAAACGAAAGACCTGCACTAGTTGAGTTTTTTAGTTGAATCTACAACAGAAACTGTCCTTCTTGTTGTATTTTCCCTTCTAGGTCCCCTTGATACATCCTTACTATTGCAAGTCAGTTTCCAGCCCAAACTCAAATATTCGCTGCTGAACACCAATTTCTCCTGCCCAAATACTTCTAAGCACTATAATAGTAGTTTTGGATGGACTACAAAAAAATCTCAGTGTAGTCATCTTTCCCGGCCAATAACCTCCTTATTACCACAAATCGACCAATATTGTCATTTTTTCCTGTTCTATCACTACTGGAGCCTCTCTTGCAACTAGTATTACTAACCTCCTTCTCCTTTGTCCCTGATACTCTGCTAAATATGCATTATGAAATAATTTATTTGATCATTTTTATCTAAATGAGTTTCCTGAAACATTTTACCCTACAAATCTTAAGATTCAGTACCTTTGCTTTTAGTCTATACCACAATACCATTTACCTTCTACGAAAAAGCTGATAAGGTAGGCAATCTGATAAAAAATATTACTTTCACATATTCTGCATGACAGTTCTTTTCAATATATAGATTTCCAACTTGCAACTTAAAAGCACATATTAATGCTTGGTAGGATAATTCTGTATTCAACTACTGCTTCTTGGCTCTGCTTGAATCCATGTCATATTTTCCTGGACTTATCACTTCAATAAAAACATTGAAGAAGCAAAAAATTAAATACATTTCAACTTCCAACTTCCTTCAACTCACAGCAAACACACCAAGCTATATGCACTTTCCAAAAAGGAAAATTACTCTGCCATATAAGGGTAATTGCCCCAAATAGGCAACTATACCCACAGGCTTTACCTACTCTAAAGTTACCTTTCGTGATGCTGGAAGTGTTTGATAGAGCCTGTGTTCCCTGTTGCATAGACATCATCTGTCCATGTCTTATCTCTCTATTTCCCTCAGACATGCGAAAAACAACTTGCACACCTCCAGTTAACTGATTTTTGACCTTAAGAAAAAAACTGCACGGGCTACCTTTAAATTAATAAGCTAAACTGCACACTGTTATATTTCACACTTAAGTACCAATGCTGCTGGAAATGCAACTACTTGCAAAATACTCACCCTTCTCATTTATTTCACTGAATGGCTTGCTAGTTCCATGTTTCTTATACAAATGCCTCAGAGCATATTTTTTTTCAGTTATTTCCTGATTAACCCACCTGCAGCTGTAAACTCTCTGTCTCCAACTTTAGGCATTTGCTGATGGAAAATAAATCAGCTAAGTTTTTTTTTTTTTTTACAAATGCAAGAAACATCTCTTTTCAAATGCTAGAAAATGAGAAGTTATGTACCTACCATAACATTCCATGTTAGTTGTCTTCTTCTCGCCTTCTTTCTTGCTGGATGGGTTCGGAGCTGACCCTCGGCTCCGACCCGGCCTATACTAAAGCTCGAGAGCTATTTATACCGGCTCGAGGCTACCCTATATCCCACAATGCTAGGCGCTAACTACCCAGATCTCGTTTGATAGCTGAAACCATAGCAGTTCTAATCTCCAAAATAAGGAGAAGAGGAAACCTCACTCGTAAGTCACCTAGATGTATAGCTACCAGTAAGGATAGCCAAGGGGGCTAATACTGAGGCAGGAAGAAGATCCCCAAGGATCCTTAGGTCTGTCCAGGTTAGGCGGATGGGGGGGTGGGACGCAAGAAAGAAGGCAAGAAGAAGACAACTAACATGGAACATTATTGGTAGGTACATAACTTCTCAATGTTAAGTTGTCAATCTCGCCTTCATTCTTGCTGGATGGGACCACGCCCCTAGCACCTTCACCCTGGGTGGCTCATCGGAACAGACTCTTGAGAACGGTGGAACCAAAATTAGCCCAGCTTCGGGAGGCCATGTCTAATTTGTAATGAGAGATAAAGGTATGAGGAGAGGCCCATGTGGCTGCCGCACAAATGGAATCTATTGGTAATCTAGCCTGAAAAGCTATTGACGTGGCTAATGCTCTAGTTGAGTGAGCCCTGGGCCTTGACGGTAGCTTTTGGCGTCTGAGGTCATAGATGAAAGTAATCACAGAGGCCAGCCATCTAGAAAGGGTTACTTTGGAAACTGGAAAGCCTTTCTTCCCTGCCGCATAAGATAGGAAGAGCTGCTCAGATTTCCTAGCTTGCTTGGTTCTATCCAGATAGTAACGGAGCTGACGATGAACGTCCAGAAAATGCAACCTTTGTTCCACTCTGTTGGAGTAGTTGGGGAAGAAAACTGGGAGATCGAAAGTCTGGTTTAGATTCGCCTCAGAAGAAACCTTGGGTAAAAAGGACGGGTTAGTCCTGAGGGACACTCTGTCTTTATGGAAAACTAGATAAGGTGGACGAATGCAAAGGGCATGAAGTTCTGATACTCTTCTGACAGATGTTATGGCCACTAAAAAAAGAGTCTTCCAAGAGAGCAATTTCAAGGAGCAGGAAGCCGCAGGTTCAAAGGGGGGAAGAATCAAGGAAGTTAGAACCAAATTTAAGTCCCACTGCGGTGGGGGGGTCTCTGATTGGGGGCTTAAGCAAAAAGATACCTTTAAGAAAGGTTTTACAAAGCTTATGGGATATGATACTGGAGTCCGAAAAGCCTACATGAAAGTTCAAAATAGCCGCTAACTGTACTCTGATCGTGGAGGAAGAAGACCCTGAGTGAAACAGTTCGGCTAGGAAGTCTAGGACTGATTGGATAGGGGCAGTAAAAGGATACATATTTCTATCTCCTGCCTAGAAGGAAAAACGCTTCCACTTGCTGGCATAAATCCTTCTGGTAGATGACTTTAGGGAAGTATGTCACACACAGAATGGGAAATAAGGGGAAGCCTGGCTAGGGTTGGAATTGGAGCAACCAAGCTGTGAGGTTGAGAGATTGGAGGGAGTGGTGCAGCTGTCCCGACTGATGGGTCAAGAGATCTGGCACTGGGTCCAGATGCCAGAGCTGCCCCAAGAGGTAACGATGCAAGAACGGAAACCATATCTGTCGAGGCCAGTAAGGAGCAATGAGGATCATGGTGGCTCTCATGGCGGTAGCTTTCTGAATCAATTGAGTGATTAATGGAAAGGGGGGAAAGGCATACAGAAGTCCCCGGGGCCAATCGTGGACTAGAACGTCTCTGGGGGGGGTGGCCGGGAAGAGAGTGAAGAAGTCGTGGCACTTGCTGTTTAGAGGTGTTGCAAAAAGATCGCAGCAAGGTCGACCCCATTTCTGAAAAATTTCTTCCACTACTGCTTGTTTGAGAGACCACTCGTGTGGCATGAGAATGGCTCTGCTCAACCTGTCCGCTATGATGTTGGACTTCCCGGGAATGTGCGTTGCTATCAGAAACCGCTGAGAGGAGATCGCCCACTGCCAGAGTCTGAGTGCCTCTCGACATAAGGGATAGGACTTGGTTCCGCCCTGCTTGTTGATGTACCACACTACGGACATATTGTCCATCTGAACTGCAATAGTTCCAATAGGAAGAGAGTCCTGAAGGGCTTGCAACGCTAAAAGTACTGCTCTCATCTCCAAGACATTTATGTGCAGGTGGCACTCGAAAGGTTGCCATGTGCCCTGGACCGACCTGCCCTGAAAATGACCCCCCCACCTGATCAGGGAGGCATCCGTTGTCACCGTGGCGACCAGGGGAGAAGGAGCCAATGGTCTGCCCTGAAGGACTTGAGGGGAGACCATCCACCAAGAAAGGTGTTTCTTACAAGACAGGGTTATTAAAATGTTGTGTGACATTGGAAGCTGTTGAAAGGACCACTGGGAAAAAAGCATCCACTGAAGGATCCGCATATGAAAGCGAGCTAGGGGAAGTAGAGTAATGGCTGCTGCCATGAGACCTAATACCTTCAGGACAAACCTGGCCTGGATTTTGTAGTTCTGAAGAAGGATGTGAACATACCTGCGAATATCTAAAACTCTTTGCTCGGTTAGTTTTGCGGAGAGCCGGACTGTGTCCAAGGTGGCGCCTATGAAGGTAATAGACTGACAAGGCGACAAGGCAGACTTTTTGAAATTTATGGAAATACCTAGCCGTTTGCAAGTATGAATGGTGTAATCTCTGGAGAGGAGAAGCTGACGCCTGGTGGTGGCAGTGAGGAGCCAGTCGTCTAGGTATGGAAACACCTGGAATCCTTGACGCCTTAGATGAGCCGTAACTGCTGCCATGCATTTGGTGAACACTCGGGGGGGCTGTAGTGAGACCAAAGGGCAGGGCTCTGAACTGATAGTGACTGGCTCCCAGCCGGAAGCGGAGAAACCTCCTGGAGCGCCTGTGCATCTTGATGTGGTAGTACGCATCCTGAAGGTCTACTGAGCCCATCCAATCGTCCTGACCCAGAAAGGGTAGAATGGACTGTAGCGTGACCATCTGGAACTTCGTTCTTCTTACAGACTTGTTTAGTCTGCTGAGATCCAATACTGGTCTCCAGTCCCCTGTCTTTTTTGGTACCAAAAAGAACTTGGAGTAAATTCCGGATCCTTGTTGGTCTGCTGAGACTGGCTGGATGGCTCTTTTTGTTAGAAGTTTTGATATTTCTAGTACTGCTTGTTCCCTTAGACTGGGTGGAACGTCTGGGAGGGGTCCTTTTGGCTGAATTGGGGTGTGGATAAAAGGAATTTTGTAACCCACGGATATAATCGACTGTACCCATTTGTCTTGGGTGAGTGAAAGCCAGGCTTCTGGGTACAGTGATAACCTTCCCCCGACTGCCTCAGAAGGCGGACAGTCGGGCAGCTTCTCAGGGACGCTGGAATGGTTTGTCAGAAAAAGACTCTCTGCTACCCTGATTTTGTGGACCTCCTCTGCCCCTAGGGAAGCGTCTGTTATTGTTCTCCCCCCTGCCTCTAGAGGGGAACTGACCTCTTGCGTCAGGCGTGACCTCTTGTGGTTTACGGAACCACATTTTCCCACCCTTCTGACCCTTACGGTATGGTCTAGATGGGGTGGAAAAACGGACTCCCACGGCAGAGAGAGTCTTGCCTTCTTGCTCGCATCGGGTCAAAGTATCCTTCACCTGAGGTCCAAACAAAGCTGAACCGTCAAAGGGGGAGTTAGTGAAGGACGCCTTAAAGAGGTCTGCAAAGTTACAAAGCCGCATCCAGGCGTGACGCCGTAAGGCCACACCTGTGCCTGCAGCCCTACTAGCCCCATCGGCCGCATAGGAAATAAGCTGCATGGAGGAGTTGACAATGGAATTCAGGGTTTCCAGCTGGGAGTTTATTTTGTCCTGAGACCCCACAGCTGTTGGATCCTGTAAGACCTCACCCACTTCTTTGAGCATGTCTCTTTGAAAGCGGGTGAAGTGGCACAGATAATTCAGCGACCGCATGACAAAGGTCGCTGAAGAAAACATCCGCTTGCCATACCTATCCATAGTCCTAGACTCCTTGTTAGGAAGATGGACAGGTACTGAGGGATCAGCCAGTTCCTCCTTAGTGGCTGCAGCCACCACCATGGCGTCAACCGGGACACCCTTGGCTAAAAACTGCTTGTCCAAAGGGGCTGTTATGAATTTTGAAGGCCTCCGTGGGGTAGGTTCCATCGTATCAGGGGCCATCCACGCCTTCCGCACCACCACTTCCATGAGGGGGTCAAAGGGCGGAGACACCCAGGAGGTGGAAAGGCGAGAGCCAAACACCTCTAGGTAAACCGACTCATCCTCGGAAGGATTAAGGGTAGACCAGTTCCCCCTCTGCTTCAGGATCGAAAGGATGTCTGAAAAGGAGACATCCTCAGAGGGGAACCGTGGGGACCCTTCCGACTCATCCAAGGTAATGGACTCAGGGGAGTCCACATGCTTCCTCTTACATTTCCTCTTCCGAGGGGGTTCCCCTGACAGATCAGGGGAAACCTCGGAAGAGGAGGATATTCCCAATGGGGAAACCTGAGGCGTTGGATCTCTACGGTCAGGAATGAGAGGGTGGGTAGAGACCGCAGCAGGCACTACAGAGGGAGGAGCTGAGGGAGCCGACCGTGGAGCAGGCACAGGGGCCAGCACGCTCCTCATGACTTTGAAGGTGCCCCTATCAGGCAGGGTAGAAGGTCCCCACTCCGAAGAGATAAGAACCCCTCCCGGCACCGACAGGGATGGCTCCGAAGGCGATGTCGGGGCCGAACTTACCAGTGCCGAAGCTCCGAGAGAGAGAACGGGGTCTGACAGGGGTCCGATGCCACTCGCTCCCTCGGAGCCAACGAGGAAGTCCATGCGCCTGGATCCCTCCAAGGATGGGACCATGGAAGAGACCGGAGCTGACGACGGAGCCGAAAGGTGAGATACCGGCTCCAACGTGTCAACGGCCACAGCTCCCACAAGCTCCGGTTCCGAACTCAGAGGAAGAGTCGGAGGAGGAATTGAAGATGGGGTGGGAATAGCCACTGTCTGTTGAGAAGGGCTATGGAGCATCTGGGCTAGTGCCTGAGACTTAAGAAGTCTACTAACCACCCTCTCGAGGTCATGGTCCGAGAGCCTGGAAGACCTAGAGGAATAGGTTCGATGGCTCCGCTCAGAGAGTAAGGGAGACCTCGGAAATGTCAACTCCAGCCTGAGCCGATGAGGAAGACTGTGTCTTGGAAACATCGGCTCCAACCGGAGCCGATGTAGCAGCAGTCAGAGCACCACCAGTCGAAGGCTCTGAACATGGAGCTGACGGCTTAGATGGCTTCGAAGGCTTCCTCGACGATGACTTGGTCGGGGAACCTTCAGGCTTTAATAAGCCCCTCAAAATTAACTTATTTCTCCGTTCCTGCAGGACTCTTGGACTGAACGCATGACAGACAGAACAAGAGTCCTGCAGGTGCAGAGGGCCCAGGCAATAAACACAAGAAGTGCGACCGTCTGTCAGCGGCATTTTCTGACAGCACGAGTCACACTTCTTGAAGCCTGAGACCCTGGTGTCTTTAGACATCCTAAAAATACACACACACAGACACACACACAGACAGACACACACACACACACACACACACACACACACACACCCTTTAACACAAGCTAAGTCAGTCATACAACAATTTAAATTGACAATTTAAAGAAAGGGGAATAGGCCCAAAGGCCTAACCTTCTAACCAAAAAAGGGTTAGGATTAAGGGATTAAAAGGGACCGGAAGGGAGATTAGCTATGAAGTGTGACCGTCTGTCAGCGACATTTTCTGACAGCACGAATCACACTTCTTGAAGCCTGAGACCCTGGTGTCTTTAGACATCCTAAAAATACACACACACACACACACACACACACACACACACACACACACACACACACCCTTTAACACAAGCTAAGTCAGTCACACAACAATTTAAACTGACAATTTAAAGAAAGGGGAATAGGCCCAAAGGCCTAACCTTCTAACCAAAAAAGGGGTTAGGATTAAGGGATTAAAAGGGACCGGAAGGGAGATTAGCTATGAAGGGAAGCTAATGGGATGGTCCCTAACAAAAAACTAACTGAAAATCTGACTAAAAGGGAGAAATTCAAGAATCATAAAATCTAACCTGCAGAGCCGGTAATAAACGCACCTCGCAGCTGTAAGCGGCAAACAAGATCTGGGTAGTTAGCGCCTAGCATTGTGGGATATAGGGTAGCCTCGAGCCGGTATAAATAGCTCTCGAGCTTTAGTATAGGCCGAGTCGGAGCCGAGGGTCTGCTCCAAAGCCATCCAGCAAGAATGAAGGCGAGATTGACAACTTAACATCTACCATTTTTATGCTATTTTCTAGTCTGTTTGCTTAGGAGAAAAACAACTTGTGTACAGCTTACACTAAGAATCTTAGTCTATACTGCTACCTGTATAAAACAGGGAAATTATTATGTTTTCATATACATATTATTAATATACTTTTACTCCCCAAAACAGCCGAAGGTCACAACATTATATTGTTTACAACCATTATTTATCTTTCTTAAATATAATCCCTAGATAAATTACAGTCAAGAAAAAATACTTTCATATTTTAATATCACTAGCATAAAGCAGTGACCCCCTGCAACTCACAATACACCTTTACATTATAACATGTAATTTAAAAAATATATATCATATACATATTTCTAAGAAAAAACTTTTTTTTTCTTACAGTTACATTGTCAGTCCCTTCATTATCCTTCAAATCATTAATGACAAACTGAGAATGATGCTTTACTGTCCTGCCACCAATTTAACACAGTGGACACATGTCCAGTCTTTTTTAGCCACTTCATCTTGCAAAAGCATAGTTCTCATTTCTAAACCACACCTTATGGAAATAACAATTTACAGTTCTTCCATTTACTTCCTAAGTGCACGTTATTGCTGGGCTTCTTCTTCATCATCTCATCCACCCAATGTCAGTCTTTTGTCCATGTCCAAGGTACTCCTAATTTTCTACTCAACTCTTGAGCTTTTTGGAACAAAGGAAAAGGCTTCATTGGCACATTCTCTCTCTATGGGCTTTGGTATGGTCAGAAGAATGAGAAACACAGTCTCCTTCAGCTTACTGGTTTACTCTTTCTTGGGCAAACTTTTTTTACTTGTTCCTTAGTATGTCTTTGATTCTCCAGAAAAATATTTTAAAGACTGCTTGATATAACAACTTGAATCTCACACCACTCCCTGCATGCTGAGTGCCAAGTATCAAGGTAACACCTGAAGAATACTGGGTGCTTTAAAGGATCTAAGCTTGATTTATCTAAGTTGATGGAAATGCCCAGGGAGATGCATTGTTGAAGGAGGTAATCAGTGGCTTTCTTGAGGGACCCCCATCAAGGGGGAGGTAAGAGCCAGTCATCCAAGTATGGAAATATGCAGTGTCTCTGAGGTCAAAGATAGGCCACAGTGACTGTCATACATCTGAAGGCCACCCTGGGGACTGTAGTAAGGCCAAATGGTAAGGCTCTGAATTGGTAGTGACTGACCAATTTGGAACTGTAAATATCTCCTGGGCTCCCTTGCTATCTTTACGTACAGTAGCCCCTTCTAAATAAGGAAGAATAAATTGCATGGTTACCATTCTGAAGTGTGTCTTTTTCATGAAGGTGCGGTGGAATCTGAGGTCCAAAATGGGCTTGAGGTCCTTAGTTTACTTTAAAACCTAAAGCCATTTGGAATATAATCTTCACCCTTTTCTGCCCTGGTGGCACCTCCTGGATGGCTCTTTGCTTAAGAAGAGACAGAGAGAATGGAAGGATATATGTATGTCTCCCAAATATGCAACATCTAAAAGACTATGATTTGTGCCTGGAAATGACTGTATAGATATTTCTATACCCCAAGTAGACTCCAGAGAATTTTCCTCAGGCAGACCACAAATGCTGGAAGTGTGACGGAGAAGAAAGAGGCAATTGGGAGCATATTTTCTGGTAGTGTGTGGAATTGGCGGACTTAAAGAATTCCTTCTGGGATGCACTGTCGGACTTGCTGGGTGGGTAGAATGGTCTGACGATGGGGATGCTTTTTCCGAGCTATGATACAAAATCGGAATTGTCTAGGCATGGCAAGGCCTTGCTGTGTTTAATAATGGTGGCTGCAAAAAAGCAATTACTAGAAAATGGAAATCAAAATCTAAACCACCTATACTAGAAGTAGTGAATATAATAACAGAGATAAAACAACTGGAATTGAGATCTTTAAGAAAAGGTAGGAGCAAACTACATAGGAAAAAATGAGAATTATGGGAACAATACATACAAGAGAGGAATGAGGTTTAAAAGGCAGCAGTACTTAGATAAGTTATGTAATGTACAAGTGAAAAAGACTGGGTAGATTATAAGTGATGTATAATGTTTGCAACTAGGAGTGCATCAGTATGTTTTGTGGTGTAAAATGCTTGCAAATAAAATTGTGTCGGTGTGGTTTGCTTTCATTTGTATTAATGTGTGATTACCTATGTAGGAAGTGATGGTTTAATAAAATATGTTTCTTGTTTAAAAAAAAAGCCAGGAATTGAATAATTTATGTAATGTTGCTTAAGTTATATAGGTTCATAGGTAAGTACTAGGCTATCTGCCCAAGGGCATTTATAAGCCTAGCCAGAATGTGTTGGCTTTCGCCATCCCCTTAGATTAGTTCCCTGAGCCTCTGTCCACCAAAGCCATCAGTTCCCTGCGCCACTGTACAGTAGAGCCATTAGTTCCCTGCACCACTGTACAGCAGAGCCATTAGTTCCCTGCGCCACTGTCCAGCAGAGCCAGTGCAGTGATCCCCTGTGTAAATTTTCTGTTTCCCATCCACCCATCAAGGTTTCTCTTGAAGAGTGTTAGTGAGGAGCTCTGCCTGATGTATATTGGAATCCTGTTCCAAAGCATGGAGAGTCTCTGGGATAGGAATCTATCCCTCCAGCATGTCCTATTTATCGTTGTGGTGAGGTTTATATCTCTAGAGCATGTGGCTCTCTGGGATTTGTTTTTTTTTTGGTGGAGCATGTCCATCAATTCTGGGTTGGACATGGCCTTGTATGTCAGGCAGAGATCACCTCTGAGTAAGCGGTATGCAACTGAGTACAGCTGGAGTTTCTTGAGTCCAGTAAAATATTTATTATGTTAATTATAGTGTGATTAATTTTATATTTATATAAATGTAACTTTGTCTACATCACAAGTGATAATTCAATAAGGTGGTTTACGGGGGAAAAAGAGACACACAGACACACACACAGACACACACACAGACACACACACAGACACACACACAGACACACACACAGACACACACACACACACAGACACACACACACAGACACACACACAGACACACACACAGACACACACACAGACACACAGACATTTACACACACAGACATTTACACACACAGACATTTACACACACAGACACACACACACACAGTATCTCTTTTGAGGCAGCCTTCATTTGGTTGGGTGTAGCAACAGCTATGGAAAATTTATTTTGGGGGTTCCAAAAATGCAATGCAACAGCCTCTGAATACTAGCACTCATATGATGGCAAACCATGAGTCTGAGTAAAAGATGATTGGTCTCCTTACTGCCTCCAGTGTGGAGCAGTTGGGCCGAAGTTCATGGGTTCCGAGGTCTATGGTCAGAAAAGGGCTTGCAATAACCCTGATTTTACAGACTGCATTAGCCCCTAGTCCTGTATAAGTTAAAGGGACCACCTCTGCTATGGCCACCCTTTTCAGAAAGTGAGTCAAACTGGCATTTAGACCTGTGAAATGAGAAAGAATGAGGTCACTTTTGGTTCCTGTTACATGGCTGCAGCTGTCCTGGTCACACCATCAATCTCTGTATGGCAGGTGTATGGAGTGGGCAGGGTGGCTTGTAGCTTCTTCTGTGAGTCTACATTCACTGGATTTTTCAGAGTAGAAGAGGCTTGAGCGAGATCTCTCTGGAATCTATTCATATTAGTGGCGTACTTCAGTGCATGGCCAATGAATGTGCCCAGTGCATACATTCACTTCCAAATCTATCCATTGTCCTCAACTCTTCATTAGGGGGATGGACAGAAGAAGAATCCTCACACAACTCCTGTCTGGTGTCCACTGGTGGAATTTTTGGCCAAAAGGACTTATCTTTTGGAGGGTGCAAAACTTCTGGCTTCCTGGAAATTGCTTCAAATGTGATGGGCTCCTGTCACAATCTCCGAACCACAAATCAATAAACTTATTGGGTAGGGGAACCACCCAGGATGTAGATGGTGTCATTCCATACACCTCAAATAATACTCTCTCATCCTAAGATGGAGGGCCTCTTGACCAAGGTCACTTTTAGCACATCAATTCAAGGATGCCACCAAAGGAAGAGTCCTGGGGGGGGGCTTGACATCTGATGGGGAGTCCAAGTCTTTCTGTTACATACCCTCTTTTTCTGAGGTTCAGGGATGAGTCTCCAAAATTGTCAGAAGGTTCCTTCTGCTCCTGGCCAGATAAACTGAGGTTGATAGAATGACTGATGAGCAGAGACTGAAAGAGGGTCTAAACAGGGACTGAGACCAGTGGAACCTTTGAACACACACTTGGGAAAAGATATGATCCTCCCCAATACCTGAAAGGCCATGCCAACCTCCAATGAATGGGATGAGCCTGCTTCTCCAGACAGATCCATCTCTCCCTTCAAAGAGACAGAAGACATCTGGAAAGTGACTCCTAAAGTCAAGAAGGAAGCTAGCCCCAGTAGCAGAAAGTATTCTAAGAACTAAGCCAACACGGGACTGGAGAAAGGAAATTCTGCCGATAGGGAAGACTGCAATTAGGGATGCAGACAGTAGGGAAAGCAGGGCTGGAATTTATTGGAGAAAACTGGCAAAAGAACCAAGGTATTGGAAGCAAATAATTAGACAGGGAAAGGTAATAGAATGGGAAGAACCCAAGAATTTATCTGGACTTCACAAAGAACCTTAGAACGATGCAAGAAGGTGAACAGAAGATGTAGACACAAATCCTTGAGTGCTTTCACTCAATTTATTTCTTTGAACTTCATCAGAAAATGAAGAACCTCTCACTCTTCCCACATTATAAATTCAAATTCACGACACAAATATTCCAATCACAATGCACTGCACTTCTATAAAACAATTTTGTGTAAAAAAATGAATAATAAAATACATATTCAGGTGAAAATACAAATGCACTAATAACACTTTGCAAGGGATAAAATATCAACATAATACTAGAATGCACTTAATATTAATGCTTTCGTTTAAATCTGGTACTCTATGTGCTACCAGGTTAATTTGCCACAGATTTTTTGCATTCCAATAAAACCTTGTAATTCTCTATGAAGTCCTTGTTAACAACACTATCTAAAACAGAAAAAGTAAATTTCTTAAAGTCAAGACAAATGTTGGCATGTTTAGCAAGGACATTGGTGAAATCCTTTTTAATGGACAGTTTGTGTTCATAAATTCTCCTTTTTAGACTTCTAATAGTCTTTCCTATGTAAAAGGAGAAACAGGAATCACAAGTGGCCGCATACACTACATACTCACTACCACAGAAGTAGTAGTCCCTTGCCCAAATGGTCTTATTACAGTGCCTAAAAAAAGTGGATGAAGCAATGCAAACACACCTACATTGCTTGCATTTTTTACACAAATAGGTCCCTTTCACATAATTGTGTTCTATATCAGATGACTTATTTGGTGCTTGTTCTAACAAACTTAATGTTAGAATATTTCTTGTAAGTGAATTTTGGTTTGTCACCAACAACCTGAATAAGTTCTCTGTTGCCCATTAAAACCTTCCAATTGTCTCTAATAGTATTTTTATAACCACCACGTCATTAACTATGGGTATAGGAAAGGCTATAGTGAAAACAGTATTTGCCACAACAGTGTATCTAACATATGACACAGAATGTACCTTCAAAATGTGTCTTGCTACATTTTCCCTGAGTATAATAACTTCATTTTCTATACTGAATGAACTATGCAATGTTTGACTGACAAAGACTGAACAGATTATAAGTGATCTATAATGTTTGCAACTAAAATTATGTCAATATGGTTTGTTTTCATTTATATAAATGATTGACTGCCTAGGTTATCTGTAATAATTTAATATGTTTTTTTTTTTTTCTTGTCAAAACAGTAGGAAGCTGGCCCCGATGAATGGAATGGAACACAGGAGTCAAAGGCAGATGTCTCTAACACCACAAATGGCACCAAAGGTCTCTTGCACTGACAGTGGGTTCGGAAGGAGCTGACCTAACCCACAGATCTGAGACTCATATAGACTTGATCAGGCGGAGTCAAATGAGTTAGATCCAGGGATCCCCGAGCAGATGAAGCAAGGTACATCTATCTCTGGCACACAGAATCCAAAGGTACGACAATTCCAAAGTAACCAGAAGCAAATATCCCGGTTAGGGAGCCTGGAGAGTAGTGAAGTGGATGGATCCAACTGCATTTGGAGCTGAAGGGGATGGAAATGCCCCCTTTTCAATCTGGGTCTTGAGAAGTTTTTGCATATTTGTGTAAAACATACTCCTGTAAGACCTGAAGGATCGCACTGACATACCAAAAGAAGGTCTAGAAGGAATTCCAACTTGTCAGCATTCTGTTTTTTGGGAGAGTTCCACATAGTAATACTTTGAAGAATTTCTGGATCCAGAGGACTAAAGGTGTGTGTGCATGCTCTATATTCCTTGACTCTATGCTTTTTAGGAGCAGAGGTTGGAGTCAAAGATTTGGCTGACCTCTTTTTACAATGTGAATTTTAGATTCTGTTTATTTATTTATTTAGTTATTTATTTGACTTTTTTGATTTTTGAGTCTCTGGATCCAGAGGAAGGAGGCCTTACGGATAAGTTTATTTCTCTGATCCACTAATGCTTTGGGTCCAAAAGAGGAACATATCTCACAGGGAACAGAGATATGGCAGCCTCCAGGGCAAACAACACTAAGGTCTTGAAAATCCTGGGGGGATATTACTATCACATTGAGCACAAAACCAGTTTGTTTCTCCATCATAAATCACTCTGTACTACTTTAAGCAATAAATATTAGCACAGTACGCACCTGAACAAAGAGTATAGAAAAAACTGTATTAGAATTAAACATTACTATAACTACTACTACAGAAAATCTATTAGAGTTAAATATTACTATTACTACTGCTACAACTACAATCACACACTGGAAGACTGAATACTAAGAATGAACTAACACGCTGAACTAAAGCCCCTGAGCACTGTTTATAAAGTCTGAGAAAAAGAAGACATGAGGAAAAACCAGCAAAGGATAAATATCCTAAGCTAAACTGGCTAATCAGTCATTACTTGGCTAAAAGATCACAAAGCAAACTTTTTATACATTAGAAAATAGTTTAAGCACTTATCTACTACCAGTCATGCTGTTTTCCATGAAGGCAGCAAGTGAGATATTAAAGAGGCATGAGAGGCTGGAGGATTCTCTCTCAGCCAGATCAGAGCCGAGCAGTGGCTCGGGGACCTACACGTCGGATTGGATGGATGGCATGAATAAGATCTCAAAAATACTCTGCAAATATACCAAGCCAAATGCAAAAATGTAGTTCACCAAGCCTTTTTTACATGGCCAAGAATACCTTTTATTTTTTTTTTCTCATTTTATCAGGCACTGGTCATTTTTTTAATGGGATTTCTTATTGAGGTGTACAAATGGTGCAGCTGATGGGATCTGGAGTAATTTAAGAAGATCAGCAAACAAATTTACATTTTCAGTGTAAACAGGTTTATACATATTTTTGTTAAGCTAAAGACTAGAGTTATTCATACTTTATTTTTGGCAGTTGATAAGTATAGTTTAAGTCAAAGAAAATTAATACGATTATATAAACTTCTGATGCAGAATATTCTAGAAGTCTTTTGACTTGCTGTGTTTAGTGCTATATAGAATTTCCAGACACAACCTTTTCTTAGAATATAAATCCAGTCTGGCTTAAAATACTGAGAGAAATTCTTTTGTCTGGAACTCGAACAACTAAAATAACATTTTTACATACGGCTTATGTAACCCAGTAAAATAGATGTTTGGTATCTCACTAACTGTGGCACATGCTGTCATGGATGCAGTCAATGGACAATGTGGTGCTATTGTTGGTGGAAGTATTCCACTCTGCTGAGAAATACAGGAAGCCACAAGTCAAAAAACATAAGGTTGTGTAAAATCTTACCACAGCAGTAGATGCCTTTCTCTTCACTGTTGCAGTATTCATAACAAAAGGGATCTCCTGCCAAGGATAGCCCAACATCTGGCCAATATACCAAAGATTTTAGAACTTACAAGCACTGTACGTCACACATATGTTCCCCACACAAGGTGTAGGGCATAAAGATGATGTGTGGATGCGCATACACTCAAAACTGAAAAAGCCCCAGGATGAGTCCCTATGGAGAAGGAAGAACATCCACCCAGAAGGAGACAAGAGAGAGAGAAGAGCCCTTCGGCCAAAAAGGCGAGAACAGACTAGAGCAGAGAGGGCAGGAGGGAGCAAATCCTGCAACAGTGAACTGAAGGACATCTACTGATACAGTAAGATTTCACAGAACTGTAATATGTCCTTCCATATCACTGTTGCAGTATTCATAACAGAAGGGAGAGTATAAAAGCTCAAGAAGAAACCTGGGAGCAGGATGGGACTGAACAGCCCTCTAGAAACCCATGCAGGATAGCCCTGGCAAAGCCAGCTCTTGCCGCGGAGATAAAATTCAACTTATTATGCTTAGTGAAGGTATGGACAGAAGACCAAGTAGCAGCCTTAAGGGCAGAACTAGTATCCAGCCCCTTTATAAAAGCACCAGAGGAAGCAACAGCCCTGGCAGAATTAGACTTTATTTATGAGGAAAGCTATTTACCATGAAAATAATAACAAAAAGAAATGGCTTTAGAAAACCAGAAAGAGATGCTCTGCTTAGAAACTGTTAAACCCAAAGACCCAGAATGAAAGGAAATGAAAAACTGCTTAGATATGTGAAAAACTTTAGTCTTATCCAAATAATATCTGAGCTGTCTGTGCAAATCCAAGGTGTAAAGAGAAAGAAAAAAGGAAAGCAAACGACTAGACTGATTAACAGACAATTCACTGACCATCTTGGCCATAAAAAGGACTGGTATGAAGAGACACCTTGTCTCTGCAAAAAAAAAGAGAAAGGAGGAACAGCCATGATAGCCTGAAGTTCAGACACCCTCTTGGCTGAAGTGAGAGCCAAAAAAAGAACAGACTTCCAAGTACAATGTTGTAAGGAAACTGAAGCCATAGGCTCTAAAGAAGCTTGAGTCAAGTTTTCAAGAACAAAACTGGGGTCCCAGGAAGGCTTCCTGGGAGACCTGATATGAATGAAGCCTTTAAAAACTATTTGACCTTGAAACAAGATGCCACAGGAGGATCCAGGGGCAGACGAGCAGAAAATGCTGACAGGTGAGCTTTAACTGAAGAATATGCCAACCCAGCATGGAGCAGATCACAAAAATAAAAGAGAAGTAGAAGAACCTCCACAGATAGGGGATCGTGATGGCGAGAGAGGCACCAGACCGAAAATCTCTTCCAGTTGGAGAAATATGATTTCCTGGTAGTGGGCTTTCTGGTCTCCTGCAGAACCTGAAGCACGTCCTCAGAAAAAAGGAGCACAAAAGGGATCAAAACCCTATCATTCTCAGCATCACCTTAAGAGTGGACAAGTGAGGCTGGATAAATTTACATTCATCAGGCACCTTGTAAAATCTATCAAGCTCCTTGGGAGCAGAGGGCTGAGACTCTAGGGTCACAGAAGCTGCTGAAAAGATATCCAGGAGGACAGCCAAAACAGGAACAACAGCAGACGGCTTAGGGGACTCCATCTGGTGGAGCTCATAATATCTTTTCTGAATATCAAAGACTTGAGCACAATCCCACTTAAATTCCATCATGTGGGCAACAGTATCCCCAAAGCAGATTTCCTACAAAGGGGAATTAGGGGCAATCAGATCGCCTTCCTCTGAACCAGAGTCGAAAGAGGAAGTAATTTGAGAAGAGTAAGCCAGGTAGTCTTTCTCAGAATCCAGGTCCTCATTTGCAGAGACTAATTTTCTAGGTCTTTTAAGAGTAGTAGAGTAGCAGAGAGGGGCAGGCACAGATACCACTTGAGGAGGCTTTAAAGTCATTAATTCACTGAATAACCCCAAAGTAAAATCCTGACATTCATGTTGGGGATCCTTAGTTACACAGGAAATACGTTTGCTTTTCTGTTTCTTCTTCTGTGGGATGTCTGCACAAAAAATCCTGGAAGAGTCAGACTCTCAGCAACATTCAATTAGTGTAGTATGAATTTCCTCCCTAAGATCTGTGGAATCCTTTGGTCCCTCAGATATAATCAGCTGAGGTCCCCCTCAATGTCAAAACCAGATGTCTATAAAACCTCTGAGGATGTGCAAGAAGTCAGATCCATGCTGGCCTCCAATGGGTTCATGGCAGAGGAATCTGCAGCAGTCACTGGATGATCCTCTGGGCTTCAACCAGTCTTGACAGAGGCATCTAGGCAGGTCTAAACTCTTTTCCTTCTACTTGGCAGATGGCTGACCCTTGGGATGAGAGGAAACTGCCATAACACCTTGAGCCAACCACTTAAGATGTTGGTTTTCAAGGTAAACAGATAATAAGGAGATGATGACTACACAGGGTCTGAGGGACAAAAGCCTGGCAAACAGAACACTGCACATGGTCCTGGGAAGCACTCAAACAAAAAAAAACACTGGTTGTGATGATCTTTATGAGGAATCTGCCTCCCAGACTGACATTTTCCCTTTCTGGATGACATGAACCAAACAGCTCTAAAATAAAAGACAAGATAAAAGAAACCCCAGTGGGGGTGCTCATCTGAAGCAACCAGCAAGGCAGAAAGATGCTAAGACCAACGTTCAATGATGGTGTTTGGAATGGCAGTGAAAAAGTTGTGTGTGTGTGTGTGTGTGTGTGTGTGTGTGTGTCCATACATCATGTTTATGCCCTTCGCCTTACATGGGGAGTCTACGTGTGACATACAATGTCTGCAAGTTATACTGGATGGCCATTGGGTTATCCTTTGCAGGACATCCCTTGAGGTATGAATACAGTACTCTAGTTCCTTCACCTATTTATTAATGGAATAGTTTCCAATTCATGACACACCTTCTTATAACAAATCAACATTAGCTGCTACAATTACTGAGAGATTTATACTTAAATTTTTGTAATCAAGTACTTTCTGCTAATTTTACATTACGACTGTGGTAATGTACACTCCCTATCAGACTTCTGGGTTAGGATAGAGTTAAATAAGAAAACAGAGAAAGTTTAATATGTTTAAAAGGATCTCTATCACATCGCCGAAATTTCAAAACTCCGAAGACAATATGGCCGAGACCATATGTCTGAAGTTCTGAAATTCTGAAAAACAAAAACAAAAAACAAGAAAATAAAACAACTTACCTGTATATTTTTGCAGGGTGGAGGGCAAACCCCCCCCTGCACCCCCCCCCCCGCTACCTAAATATACCAACTCCAAGATCACACTACAGTGAGGAAAACAGTAACAATGGGGTTCCACGCTATACAGCGATTCCAATACACAGTTTTCAGACTTTCAGAACTTCGGACATATGACCTAGGCCAAACGGTTTTTGGAGTTTTGAAACTTCCATTACTTTTGGACTTAGTTCTACCTATTAATGCTATTTTTGAATGAGTACTAGAATGACTATACCATGATTTCTATTTATGATGAACATAATTAAGAAATAATTATAATGTGGAAATGATTAACAAACCAAGAACTCAAAAAGGGTTCTCATGTTCCATTGCAACAATATTACTGGACTTTTACTAAATGCAAACCATGCTCTTTTTTTAATTTTGCATGCTAGACTTACGTTGTATCTTCCCAGAGCTGCAGACACTGACTGTGAAAACTGTGATTACAAAGTGTTGTAAGGACTCCATTTACTGATTCATCCATTCTTTCCAAGCAAACTGTGCATTTTGGAAGCTCTGTAAGATCCATCACTGGTAGGCTGGCACCCTACAAAAACAAAATGCTGTTTCAGAGATGATTGCTCAAAATTTATGCCACAACACAAATGCTACATTTTCAGTTGATGTTTCATTGTCTTTGCAACTAATACTAAAAAAAAATAAAAAAATAAACTGAAGTGTTCCTCCTGATTGCTTGTCAGCTGAAATGGGTTCATCAAGCAAGCCCAGACACTTCAGAAGTCAGAGGAGGAGGGAGGTGGGAGAGTGTGGCTAACACCAGCTCATCCATTACAAGGGGAGGGAAGTAGCAGAGTCCAGCCATGGAAGCAATGCCTGGAAGTAGTACAGGTGTTAAAGCTCCAATGCACTGGAACTCTCAAAGTTTATCCCATCACAAAGTAAGCATGTACTCTTTGAAGTTTGTGGAAACAAGCACTTTCAGTAGGCTATGCATAGTGTCAGCTGATCAGCAGGGGTGGGACAGATTAAACACATACTATAAAAATCTTCTTACACTAGGATCATGGTCATAATTGTTTAACAGTTGCCTCCACTGTCTTCATACTGGTATAATGTAGATAAGAAGTGAAGGGAAAACAAACCAGCCTAAAAGAAGGAATGACTCTACATAATCACAGTGGAATGTTCTTAAAAGATAAATCACATCATACAGCAATAATCTGAAATTAAATCATATCACACAGCAATAATTTCTTTACAAATATTTAGTACGAAAAAATAAAAAAAATCAAAGTATAGTATGGAGGGTGAAAAGGAACAGGAACTAATGAGATTACAATAAATAAAGTATTTGGCAGAGAAAGTGTCTTATGGGGAAAAAAGACACTGTTTAGTGGACTGGCCAAGTTGGAAGAAGTTAAACAATTATTCAGGCATTCATCAGCAAATGGTCTGTGTGTGACTCCTTCTACAGGCCTGCAATGGAAGAACAGACCACTGTCTGCAAACACGTCTATATTACATAACTGAACTTTTAAAAGTTTGAACGTCATATGGTTGACACCATATGATCGAACTTTTAAAAGTTCGAAAATGTAATTAAACAAAATAAACCAAAGAAAAAACCTACATGAATGGTTTAAGAAGGGGGAGCAAACCTCCTTGCACCCCCCACAACCCCCGCTCTTTAAATATACCAACTGCGAGATTGCACTCATCATCATCATCTTTTGGCTGTTCCCGTTAGGGGTCGCCACAGCGGATCATCTGTTTCCATTTCTTCCTGCCCTCTGCATCTTGATCTGTCACACCAACCACCTGCATGTCCTCTCTCACCACATCCATAAACCTTATCTTAGGCCTTCCCCTTTCCCTGTTACCTGGTAGCTTCATCCTTAGCATCTTTTTCCCAATATACTCAGCATCCCTCCTTAGCACATGTCCAAACCAACGTAATCTTGCCGCTCTGGCTTTGTCTCCAAACCTTCCAACCTGGGCCGAACCTCTAATATACGTATTCCTAATCCTGTCCACCCTTATCACACCCAGTGGAAATCTGAGCATCTTTAACTCTGCCACATCAAGCTCAAACTCCTGCCTTTTTGTCAATGCCACTGTCTCTAACACATATAACATAGCTGGTCTCACTACCCTCTTGTAGACCTTCCTTTTCACTCTTACTGGTACTCATCTGTCACAAATCACTCCTGACACTCTTCTCCACCCACTCCATCCTGCCTGTACTCTCTTCTTCACCTCTCTTCCACACTCACCGTTACTCTGAACTACTGATCCCAAATATTTAAACTCGTCCACCTTCGCCACCTCTACTCCTTGCATCCTCACCATTCCTCTATCCTCCCTCTCATTCACACACATATATTCTGTCTTAGTCCTGCTTACCTTCATTCCTCTTCTCTCTAGAGCATATCTCCATTTCTCCAGGGTCTCCTCCACCTGTTCCCTACTCTCACTACAGATCACAATGTCATCTGCAAACATCATAGTCCACAGAGACTCCTGTCTGATTTTGTCTGTCAACCTGTCCATCATCATTGCAAATAAGAAAGGGCTCAGAGCTGATCCTTGATGTAACCCCACCTCCACCTTAAATGCATCCATCACTCCCGCCGCAGACCTCACCGCTGTCACACTACCCTCGTACATATCCTGTACCACTCTTACATACTTCTCTGACACTCCCGACTTACTCATACAATACCACATGCTTTCTCTAAGTCTACAAAAACACAATGCAACTCCTTCTGACCTTCTCTGTACTTCTCCATCAACACTCTCAGAGCAAACATCGCATCTGTAGTGCTCTTTCCTGGCATAAAACCATACTGATGATCACTAATCATCACGTCCCTTCTTAACCTAGCTTCCACTACTCTTTCCCATAACTTCATGCTGTGACTGATCAATTTAATCCCTCTGTAGTTACTACAGCTCTGCACATCACCCTTATTCTTAAAAATCGGTACCAAAACACTTTTCCTCCATTCCTCAGGCATCCTCTCACTTTCCAAGATTTCATTAAACAATCTGGTTAAAAACTCCACTGCCATTTCACCTAAACACCTCCATGCTTCCACAGGTATATCACCTGGACCAACAGCCTTTCCATTCTTCATCCTCTTCATAGCTAACCTTCTCTCCCTCTCATTCTCTTCATTCATCAACTCCTCGAAGTACTCTTTCTATCTCCTCAACACACTCTCCTCACTTGTGAGTATGTTTCCCTCATTATCCTTTATCACCTTTACCTGCTGCACATCTTTCCTAGCTCACTCCCTCTGTCTAGCTAATCGGTACAGGTCCTTTTCTCCCTCCTTAGTGTCCAACCTTTCATACAACCCTTCATATGCCTTATCCTTAGCCTTTGCCACCTCTCTCTTTGCCATGCACCTCATCTCCTTATACTCCTGTCTACTTTCTTCATCTCTCTGACAATCCCACTTCTTCTTTGCCAACCTTTTTCTCTGTATACTCTCCTGTACTTCCTCATTCTACCACCATGTTTCCTTGTTGTCTTTCCTCCGTCCAGATGTCATACCAAGCACCTTTCTAGCAATCTCCCTTACTAGCTCTGCTGTAGTTACCCAGCTATTTGGTAACTCTTCACTGCCACCCAGTGCCTGTTTTAACTCATCCCTTAACTCCACCTCACAATTATCCTTTCAATTTCCACCATTTGATCCTTGGTGCTGCCCTCGCACTCCAGCTCCTCTTCTTGATCACCAACGTCATCCTACAAACCACCATCCTATGCTGCCTAACTACACTTTCTCCGGTCATCACTTACAGTCTCCAATCTCCTTCAAACTGCCCCTCCTACATAAGATATAATCCACCTGTGTGCATCTTCCTTCACTCTTGTATGTCACCCTATGCTCCTCCCTCTTGTTAAAATATGTATTCACCACAGCCATGTCCATCCTTTTCGCAAAATTCACTACCATCTGACCTTCTGCATTCCTTTAACACCATACCTACCCATCACTTCCTCATCCCCTCTGTTCTCTTCACCAACATGCCCATTGAAATCTGCTCCAATCACCACTCTCTCACCCTTGGGTACAATCATCACCACTTCATCCAACTCACTCCAAAATTTTTCTTTCTCATCCATCACACACCCAACTTGTGGAGCATATGCATTAACAGCATTCATCATTACACCATCAATTTCCAGCTTCATAAACATCACTCTATCCAACACACTCTTCACCTCCAAAACACTGTTGGCATACTGTTCCTTCAGGATAACTCCTACGCCATTTCTCCTCCCATCCACACCATGATAAAACAATTTGAACCCACCTCCGATACATCTAGCCTTACACCCCTTCCATCTGGTCTCTTGCACACACCATACCAACAACAGTAAACTCAGAGATTGCACTACAGTGCAGAAAAGTGAAATCTTTCCATTCTGCACTGTACGGAGATCTCCACTGAAACATTCGAACTTTTAAAAGTACGATCATATGGTGTCAACCATATGACGTTCGAACGTTTAAGAGTTCGACAATGTGATATAGACCCCTGCAAACTGCAGGCAAGAACAGCTGATCTGAGCAACCCCCACTTAATTCCCGACTTCTATAATAAAAAAAAAAGTCTTATCTCCTTACACAATGCCATTACCTTGCTCTTGGGAAGCCACTTGAAACCATTCCATGAATCATCATATTAAACTTCTACTTAGTGTGGTGCATGCTTAGCAGCTCTATTGCAGAAGTATGCTGAACCACAATAACAGAGTTTCCAAGGGATCCAGAAAGATGACAGGCTGAGTTTGAACAGTTTATGTAGAGGCTCGGATAATGCATACTTGGCATTGATAAAAAAGCAACTCTTATGTTATTTAACTAGTCCTATATAAACACTAGTTTTAGCTCTTACAAGTAAACAAGTAAGAATTGTTTCAAGGTGCTTACAGGAGAAACTGAATTTTCAGGAATAGTGGGCACAACAATGTGAGTAGGTGTAGTAAAGTTAACAGCAAATTTATCTGCTAACATGCTCTTTGAATATCATTGGGATTGGAATGTATAATATTATTATGGGTGAGCTCAGTGCATTGTTGAACATTATTTCTAAATTTCTTGAAATAACTAAAGAAACATTTACAGCTTGGTATCTTTTGCTACCTTAAATTTGTACTCATGTTACATTTTCTAGCAGTATTTTTAAGTTCACTGCTGGCAAGTTTCATTGTGGTCTTGAGGTAGGGAATGAGGATTTCTTACAATGTTTAATTATTTTCCAACTTTTGCTGTTCCACCAGAGACATTTTCTCCTGAATTTACCATTATGTTTATGACAGAAGGATACAGACTTTCCTATGCAACTGTTAATAAGCTGGTAAATGTGTCAACCCTTTTAGTTAGGACCATTACAGGAGATTATTGGGAACTCTGAGTAGGTTTTTGACAAGTTGAAATAGCTTTGACCATTTAAGTTCATAAAGATGGTATCATTTGATCATGGGTTGGTGGCATTAAGGTAGAGAAGGTAACTGATTTCTGAACAGATTTAACTAGGAATGAGCAACTCTGTGGTGGAGTAGAGGCAGAGGCTAGATTGATAAAAACCCGGTCAAGGATATTAGAGCCTCTAGCAGGTAATTTTACAACTTGCTCTGGTACATTAGTATTTACGTCTAGGAAATGCATATCCATTTTAGGGGTGTAACTGTGCCATTTAACACCTGGGTAATTGAAGGTCCCCATCTAGAAGATATTAGTTTGACATTTAACGAGTCGGTGGTTTTGCAGTAATTTCCATTACCTTTGAAGGACACTGATGAAGATCTTTAGCTAGCAATGAAATAACAGCTGAATTTTTAATGGCAGAGGACGAAAATTCTTTCCAGCTGAGAGGCTAAGTTGGACTGCTATGCCTTTTGACAAGATAGAAGAGCCTTGCCCGTAGACTCAATTTGGCATTCATACAAGAGAATTTCATATGAGGAAGCACAAAATGCTCATCAAGCCTAAGCTTCTTCTAAAGGAAGTAGGTCTGCTACTAACAATCTGACCTGTATCCAGTCCGTCTAAATGAAGGGAATTCCTCGTTATGCCACTGTTCCTGTAAGCCCACTGAGACACTACTTTACGCTTTTTCACTAGGATATTGAGGGTTGTTGTTGTTTGTCTTTAGGCTTTTTCCCGGTAAGGGGTCGCCACAGCGGAACTCCGGTCTGCTAATGATTGGCAGTAGATTTTTTCGAAATGCCAAGGTGCCAGCTCGACGCCCAACATTCAATGAAGGCACGCCCATTTACACACGCATGTCTTTCGAATGCTACCCAACCTCGGGGAGGATATGCAGACTCCACACAGAAGGCCCTCCCAAGCCAAGCTGAGAATCGAACGTAAGAACCTCTTGCTGTGAGGTAACAATGCTACCGCCGTACCACCGCGGCATTGAGGGTTATCAGTGAAATTATAGACCTAACCTCATGACTCTGAACATGATTCAAAAATCGCAGAAGCTAGTCAAACACAGGTGTAAGGTTCCCGTTGTTCAGGAGTTTGAAAAATGTAATACTTGGCCAGCTGAAGAATGACTTAATGAGGAAGCCTATAATTAAAAAAGTACCAAACAATGGTCAAAATGTGAAGCCTGTTCCACTGCCAAGCCAGAAGAGATCATATCACCCCCGGTTGGAACATTACATCAAATGAATATATTTTTTGAGGGGTTGTAGTAGCAAATGACTTAACAAACCCTTTGACTTTTATTTGTTACTACATTATTTAAATTTATTTGCCAATGTAGGGCACTGACCAAAAGTAACCCTTTGTAGGCACAGCCCAGTTGACTTACAGTGCAAGTCATCAGCTCAAGGCTAATCAGTATGAGTGTTCTAATACTGTGTTGACAAGGTACCAACACAATACCCTGTAGACAAAAAAGTCAGTGAACTCTTACATAAATGTCCTTAAATCATCAGACAGTGCATAAAAAGGAAATGCAGTTTTCTCCTGTCCCTATAACAAAAATGAGTAAGTTGGTGAAAAAATTGTCAGAATTGTAAGAATAATGGATTTAAATTCTACAGAAAGCCAGTACTAACTCCTTACATTCAGTCATTACAAATGGTGCTGATGACAACTTCCTGAGGGACTTAATTACAGAAAATTATTAAATACTGAAGCTGTTATACCCAACTTCTCTGCCTGTACTACATTTGGAATAGGTAGTGGAAACAGCAAGATGATACAGGTAATGACAAATATTTTTCAAGATGAAATACTGAGGGGAGTTACCTTAGAAATCCTTGTTAAAAACTAGGGGTTGAATGATGAAACAATGTAAACCTTCATAAATTAAAAGCTTTCAGTATCGTCAGCTAAGACTCCTTACCGACTACCATATCTTCTCACAGAGTGTCTCTCTTATTAAAAAAAACACAATGAGCCACCACAGAACCTCAAAGAGACTAACACAGGAATACTTTGAAGTAGCTCAGCAGTTCAACATTCCTAAAATGTGCCAATTTTACTACCAGTCTACTAGTGACCAAATGTGGATAAAGTAGTGTTGAATGGTCACTTTTATAGACAACTATTACCTGCACCACACACTGAAATGATATAGCTAAATTGCTGGAATAGTATAGTGGTTAGCGGGTATGCTTTGCAAGTGGACAGACAGGGTTCTAGTCCCATTAATGTCATTTGTATTTTCCCAGAGACTCCCCAGACTCTGGAATAGACTTCCCATACATGTCAAGCAGAGAGTCTCTTTGGCCCTCTTCAAAAGGAACCTTGACGACTGGATGGGAGAAAGGAAATTCACCCCGGGGATCATGTCAGTCACCCTGCTAGACAGGGGTTCAGGGAAGTAAATATTGTGGGAAGAAATATCCAGGGAATTGTTATGGCTAGGCTTGTATAGGCCCTAGGGCCGATAGCCTGGTACCAACCTATGACCCACTCCAAGCTACACAGGGTAGACTGTTCAACTCAGGGAAATAAACACTAGCCAAGTACTGTTTATAGGGGCCACAATGCATCAATTGTACAGCCAGACCCATAAAAACTGAAAACAGGACAGGCAGAGCTCAGAGACCATTATATAGCTAACTGCTCTCACAAAGAAATGACATTAAGATAATGCCACTGTCACTCTGTCTACATAAGAAACAAGTCAAAGTGCATGAGCTTCTTCCACTTAGTCAATGGTGAAATAAATTCTACAGTGGTAAAGTACTGGTGTTACTGATAAATAGTAGAAAACATTTACCACTGACACCAAGCAGCAGGTGAATCATGCAAATCCACGTCAGCAAAACATTTCAGAAGAAACTAGAAAGTGTAAGACTATATCACCAGCTTAAATGCAAGAACTGCACAAAACTGCTAATCCATAGTATCGAGAGAGCCTCACAGCTAAGATGCCTTGTAACAATTCCCACCTTGTCATTACCTACCATTAAGCCCTGCCTCCCTTTTCAGGGAGGCCAGGCCAGTCATACCAGTGTTGAATTTATAAATACCCATCCAGTTGTCCAGCTCCTTTATAAAGGCAGATTGTGAGTCACACTGTCTAACTTGGACAGGAAGCTTGATTCAAAGAAGGGGGAACCCCTGAGCTTAACAAATCTATCCCTCCACACTCTTATTTATTTGCTAGAGTAGATTTAGATCTCTGGCTCTAGTGTTAGCTGGACTGTTTGATTTATGGAGACACAAGAGTTCTTGGACTACCGGATCCCTTACAGTCGTATAAGCAAGGCACAGATCACCCCTTAGGAATCTAAATGGCACTGGGTTTAAAGATAAAGCCTCCAGTCTTTCTTGGTACCTCAGAGGTTTTAAGTCCCTGAACTTTTTAGTTACAAATCTCTAGGTCTTTCCAGTTCCTTGATATGCTTAATAAGGTACATCTCCCAAAGGGGATGTTGCACTAAACAATGGATCTAATCAGTACAGAGTACAAAGAGGTGAGAATGTCTTTTCATCTGAAAGAAATACCTTTTGCAATGAACTGTGTAAATCAAAAGGATTTTCTACCCACCAATGTAAAGTGATGGTAAGATGTGAGGAAGATATCAAACCAAGTGCCTAGACTGAGAGAGATTATAATAAACTAAAGTAACCTTCCCTCACATGGAAAGGCTGGCATATGCAAAGCTACGTGACAGTTTACATGCTCATTGCTGTACAAGTCAGCATAAGAGTGAAAACAAGAACATAAATCATGTAAATAATGCTTAGTTAGCTAGACATTTTTGTATGTGGGCTGGAAAAATAATTTCTGACATCCTGATTTTGACTGTTACTAGAGGTACCAAATAGATGGTTCCTGTTTTGGACAAAAAATTATGTTGAAATAGACAATATTCTCTGGAAAAAGCTTTATCAGTAGGAATGTGCAAGCTGAAAACAGGATGTTGAAAAAGACTATAAAAGAATAAACTTTCAAGCAATAGCAGAGCCGTCTTGATTAAGTGTGCATTGAACATTGGTGTGAGACAGCTGTCGGAAGCATAGACTTGTATCAAGCCATGTTATGAAGAACTGATAGATCTTGACAGAGTACCTGCTTGGCTGTAACCTATTAAATACAGTTTATATAAAACCATCTGTACAGAGTGAGTCTGTTGTTTGTTATTTCTTTCAATGGTGAGCCAAAGACTCTAGAGTCTATTTTTTCATGTGTCGCTGTTCCAAACATAAACCATTGATTGAAGGATTACTTTTTGTGCGATAGCAAATATCCACAGTTGTTTTTCTTGTCATAAGACATTAGTATCACAACCACACACCAGTTTACAACATTACCAACAGATTTTCCTAAGATATATCCAGTTTTGCTTCACAATGAAACTTCTAATAAGCCTTTTGCTTTACCTGTAATACCTGTCACTGGACTATTAAAACAAGTAGGTGACTTTACTGCATACTACGAAGCAAAATGTCTCACAGGTTTTGTGGCAGCCTTTCAGTCTTACTGTCAAAATTGGAATGCTATATAGGAGAGTGAAAATACTACTGAAAAAGACAAACAGCCTTAAGAAGCTAATGACCTGTACCAGCAAGGTTTAAAATGATAGGAGGCTTTAGCTAAAGATTTTTCTGAAAAAGCATTAAACATGTTGCGTACTGCTTTTCAGGCTCTTGAGGCAACTCAAAAGTCACAGAATGATGACAGATTACATTCAACACTTAAAAACTGACATTCATCAGGCAAATCAGGAAATTACAATCTTCAACACATCTGTTCTTTAGAAGCACAGCTAGACACCTATAAAAAGGGGTCGGACATTCATGTTGCCACCGACAGGGTTCAACTGTCCTTTCCATAGGGGCTACTTCAGCTGATATTTATTAGCAGTCTCGATTGTGGAATGGCAAAAAAAGGGATATTTTATAGTTTGCTAACATTCAAAGAATGGGTGGCATATACGGCACAATCCACTTTAGAGTGATTCTCTGTATAGATTTTTTTTCACTTTCATTTCTATGTGCTGCAAATTTTTAATTCTGGTGAAAAAATGTTGCATAGACAAAGACAGATTGAATGGCAGGTGTTCTTATGGCATATACACAAGGGCAACCTTTGACTACTACATCATTTTAAAATTACCATCTCAGATAAACTAATGGAACAGGATGATCATTTTAAATTGCCCATTCAGATAGCTTATGGCAACTCAAACAAACAAATGGCAGAGTCAGAGACTCAAAAGCAGTTAATACATTGCTTTTTGGAAGAGGTGAAAGGGGTCCCAGGGGATATTAAACACATCCATGAGGAAGACTCAACAACATTAGAGGAAGTAGTTCAAAAGCTTATGCATAGAAAAACAATGGGTGACTATGGAACCTTGTTCACTCATCACATTTTTAGTCTAGAGGGAGACGGGAAAGTGCATGTAGTAGGAAAAAGTAGAGGACGGAGTAGATGGGGAGATATGAAAAATGGTCCTTGAATAGCAAACTAATAAAGCAATTACCTGCTTCTGTTGCAAGAAACTGGGGCAAGTAAAGCAGTACTGGTCATACAAAAGGTGGAAGACAAGTCAAATACAAAATGAGGTATATGCCAAGGAGCCAGAAAACCAACAGGGGGAACCTAAAAAGAAGGGAGACTCCCAGGAATGGGGATAATTTCAGGAAAAGAACAAACATTCTTTGGTACAGAAAACAGTGAAGTGTGTCCATTGGAATATGAGAATAATCTTCTATATAATCCTGAGCACGACAAATAGACAAAAACAATAAGGCAGAAAACTGACAGTCCTAAATACACTGTAGATGATGATGATTCTAATGATCAGGCAAACATTGAACATAGTGTGTGCTTAGTTCAAGACATCCCTAGGTCCTTTGACCAGGAAGTAGACTGTTCAGTAAAGGGGTGTGCCTCCCCTACTCAGGTTACTTTCCTGGCAAATTTTAAGCGAGGAAATGATGGCCGTCTAGTGGCCGACATCTGGGTGGAGGGGACTTTGTGGAAGAATGTTTTAATTGATAATGGGGCAGCAGTCTCAGTAATCAACATATGTCTGACAGCAGATCTTTCAAAAAAGCCTTGTATTTTAGGATTTGATGGCAGTACTTGCATGGCTATTGGAAGCACACCAGTAGAAATACAATTTCAAGAGGATGGTAAGCCAGTGACAGGTGCATTTATAATGCATCCAAGTTGTGGGATAACTATCATTGGCATGGATATCATAAATAAGCTAATATTTGTTATAAACTTCAAGAACAGAGTTTTATGGACTTCCATGGGGGGAGGGGAGTGAAAATAGGTTTTTGTCCATGTTTTTTGATAAACACAGATATGCATAAAAAAACAGTCTAGCAAACTGGACCAAAATATGGTAGAAATACAGGAAATCTGGGACAGTGTTAGAGTACAGTTTGAGCCATTATGGGCTAAATCAAAAACTGACGGTGGGAGATTAGAAGTCCCAGTAAGTGTTGGTTGCACAAATGAATACATTCCGCCTTTTCAGAAACAAACACCAACACTGAAAGAAGCTAAAAAGGATATGAAGAAGTGTACTGATGGATGAGAACCAGTGGGAATCATACAGAAGGGGCATAGCCCGACTAATTTGACTATTTGGCCAGTTAAAAAGAAAGATGGGCGCTATAGGTTGGTAACTGATTTACGCAAGGTAAATCAATAGACCACAACTTGTGAGCATCATATTCCAGGTGTGCTGGAACTAGTGGGCAGAATTTAACCAAAGAGTAAATGGTTCACAGTAACAGACATAGCAAATGGATTTTTTGCAGTGCCATTACAGAAAAAGTATTGGTAAAGGTCTGCATTTACCTTTAACAATCAACACTATGTTACGACCCAGTTACTGCAAGGTTTCCAAAACAGTCTGGTAATCTTCCACCAAACAGTTGGGAACATCCTGCAAGTTTTAGAATCGGATGACAGTGTCATACACTACATTGATATCATAATTCAGCCTGAGACTCTGGAAGAACAATCAAGAAAACTCAAGAAGGTTTTTAAAACCTTCAAGAAGCAGGATTTAGAGTTAATAAAGACAAAACCCTTCTCTCAGCCTTATGTTCCTGGAAGCCTAGTGCTGATACATGGGCTGTCCCCCCACCTGAAACTAACAAGCTAAATCTAAGGGAATCCTCAAGCAGAACCCTAAAGTTGGACCACCTAAATGTGCCTTCTCTCAGCCTCACAGTGTAGGTGATAGCCTACAAATTGGCTAATTCATATTTTATTAAAACTGTGTTTCTTTCTATATTTAATTGTAAGAGGGCCAGCACATCCGCGGGCCTACCCCGAGGCCTTTTCCTGCATCCTTAATTTTAAAACAAATCTATCTGAACCCCCCCCCCCCTTCACCACTAGATGGCAGCAGATCATAGGATATAATTATCTCCCTATTAAATTGATAGCTTCAGTTGTAGGGTCCATCATCACCAGTCAAACTAAATCCAGCTACCCCAGTTCAGACCTAGTACAATTCCCAAACATCAGAACAGAATAGTCTCTTCCACATAAAAGAAAAACAAACAGAGACAAACCACAGAAATAAAGCAGAAAGTGTTATTTGTACTATTTTAAGCATACATTTGCACAGAGGGTGCTACATACCTACTAAAAGCTAAAGATTTTCAGTGCACAACCTCACTGTGCAACTGACTGGTTTTCCTTGTTCCTCCACTCCGTGGCTCCAATTTGCCCAATAACATATCCCCTGGTGAATAACCAAAGGTGGCTGCAACTTCCCCTCCCCTCCCCTGGAACACTTAATCTGTCCCCCCTTTTTTCTGTAACAATCCAAAAACATTTAAATATAGGCTAGCTATCAAGGCGGCATTTTTAAAAGCATAACACCCTAACCAGGATGTCCCTTCGGTCAACCGCATAGTGTGCTGACTGTAAGTGTTACTATATTGATTTACTGGCTTTATTGTGCTGTACTGTGTTGAAGTAATACTTAAATTAATTTTTCACATATTTGATGGTATTTCTGCTATGCAAGAAACTGACAGGATCATGGCTTTGTAAAACGCTGCTAACAGAGGTGTCTATCCAAGTGCACCTTGAACAGTGAAAGATTTCATTCTAGTCGTGTAAATCCTGTTTACTTTACTGTGTAAAATTGATTTTCAGAGCCAATTAATCAGTACAAGTTAGCTTTTCTTAGCTCCATAAACTAATTACTTTCGATAAAAACTCATTCCTTTTATAGTAAATGTACAGTAATGCTGACTGCACAGAAAAACTAAATTGCCAGTTTAAAAGTTAATGTTGAAAGAAATACTGTTATACAAACATGCTGGTCTGAAAGTGAATGTTTAATAGAATATTGTATAAGCAGAACGCTGAAAACCACAGCAGCTTCCTTAAATGGATGCAGCTAAAGAGAGTTTCATTTAATGCTACAAAATTGTATTTAGCCCTGTTAGCGTAATTGGCAGCTGAAATAAGACAGCCAATCATTGCATTTTATCATTACTGTATTGTAGATGCTGAGTTTTACGGCAACGCTGTTTTAGCGATCTTTTGAAAGTGAATGTGTTCTTTTTAAAAAAAAGTAGTAGAAGACCAGATCCAGTTGTGTACACTTACAATTAATGTAGATGTTAGAGTGTATTCATTGTTGCAGTCATCACATTTGGGTTATCTGCTTGCAGTAGCCCTCAGTCGGCCTGATTAACAAAGTATTGGGTCCTGCGTCGGTTGCTGTCTCTTCTTCCGTGACGTCAGGTCATCAGGGGTATAAAACATACAGTCGACGCCATTACATCAGTTTTTCTTGCCCCAGATGTCAAGCGCCCCCCTAATAGGAAGCAATTAAATCTATAAATATAAAAGGTTATACCTCCAACAAAAAAGCAAATACACCAAAAAGCTTTTAAGTATAGTAAAGGAGAGAAGAGGTATAGCCAAAAGACGTCAGGGAGCTGGAGGGAGGGTAACCAGGAATGCAACAGTGAATACACTCGAACATCTACATTTATGTAAGTGTACACAACTGTACTATGTTCTTCGTGTTTCACTGTTGCAGTCATCACATTTGGGTAGATCCCAAAGCTAAGGATGGGAGGAGGAAATCAGATAGCATTAGGACCAGCTATAAGGTCCTGCAAGCCTGCAGTGGCAAAGCCAGCTCTGGATTTAGAGAAAATTGGCAAATCGTAATGCTTGGTGAAAGTATGTACAGAACTCCAGGCAGCAGCTTCTAGGATGTCCCTGGTAGGTACGCCTCTGAGAAAGGCTGTAGAGGTAGATGCAGCCCTGGCTGAATGGGGTCTGATCCCCTGTGGGATAGTTTTTCCATGGTACTTATAGCAGAAATGAATGCAATGGCCTATCCATTTAGAAATGGTTTGCTTTGAAATAGTCTTTCCCTCTGTCCCTGCAGCAAATGCCACCAGCAGTTGTTCAGATTTCCTTTGAGGTTTAGTCCTGTCCAAGTAGAATCTAAGTTGTCTGCACATTTAAGGACTGCAGTATCTGTTCCCCTTTGTTCTTTGGATTAGGAAAGAAGGTTGGCAAATGAATGGACTGATTAAAGGCCACACTGGATACCACCTTGGGCATGAAAGAGGGATTGGTCATGAGAGACACCCTGTCCGCATGAAAGATGATGAATGCCTCCACTGCCATAAGGGCCTGTAATTCAGATACCCTTCTTGCTGAATTGATTGCTAAAAGGAAAGCTGTTTTCCAAGAAAGGAATTTTAAATCTGCAGTAGCAGCTGGCTCGAAAGGAGGAAGGGTGAGGTTCTCCAATACAAAGTTAAGGTCCCAGGCTGCAGTAGGAGCTTTCCTGGGTGGTCTTAAATTTTTGGCCCCTCTAAGGAACTGCTTGAGAGTGGGAGTGGAGGTTCTGTGTTATAATGTGCTGAAATGGCTGAGGTGTGAACTTTTATGGAGGAAAAAGACAGGCCCTTGTGAAGCATCTCAGTTAAGTATTGCAAAATCTGAGGTAGATTGGGCACTGCTGTGCTCATCCCTTGTGATTGGTTCCAGGCACAGAATCTTTTCCATTTTTCAGCATAATATTTTCTAGTACTAGGCCTCCTTGCCTCTAAAATGATATCCATCACTGGTTTACTGAGGGATGGCAAAGGAGAGATTACGTAATTAGCCAGGCTGCTAGGTTCAGTGTGTGAAACTGAGGGTGCAGAATCTGGTTCTCATGCTGAGACAGCAGGGTAGGAGTCTGAGGCAAGTGCCATGCGGCCAACAGAGACACACTGCGCAAGTGGGGGTACCAGTGTTGGCGTGGCCAGTCTGGTGCAATTAAAATCGTCCTTGGTTTGTCTTGCTTGATCTTTAGTAGTACCTTGGACAGCAGAGGCAGAGGAGGGAAGGCATAAACTGATAGTTTTTTTCCAGCTGAAGGACAGAGCATCCACTTTCCAAGCTTGTCTGTGGGGAGTTCTTGTGCAAAATTTGTCCAATTGCTAGTTCTGGTGGGAGGCAAACAGGTCTATACCTGGGCTCCCCCATTTGCTTGTCAACATGGTGAAAATCCTTGGGTTCAGTTTCCATTCGTGTGGTTCCATGAGGTTTCTGCTTAGATCGTCTGCCAGTGTATTTAGTTTCCCTAGCAGGAACTGAGCCTGTAGATGCACTTGGTAGCTCAAGACTGTGCTCCACAATGCCATGGCTAGTCTGCAGAAGGGGTAAGAATGTGCACCCCCCTGCTTGTTTATGTACCACATAACAGTGGTGTTGTCCGTCTTTACCATTAATTGTCCTGGAAGAATGTGATCCTTGAAGGCTGTCAGAACATTCTGTACAGCTAACATTTCTTTTTGATTGATATGCAGGTGCATTTGACTTGGGTTCCATTTGCCCTGAATGCACTTCCCTGCCAGGTGAGCCCCCCATGCATAGTCTGATGCATCTGTTGTTAGGGTTTGGGTGACAGGGGGTAGTGTGAATGGTAGTCCCTTGTTTTGGTGGCAGGCCACTGCCCACCAAAGGAACTCTAGGCGTAGGCAAGGTATGATAGTAATCATTGCTTCTAGATCCTGAGAATGTTGACACCATAGGCTTTTTAGATACCATTATAGTTTCCTCATATGCAGCCTAGCATATGGAATTAGAAGAATGTATGAGGCCATGAACCCCAAAGGCTTGTAGTATCTGCCTTGCAGAAAGCAGGGTTTTTGTAGCCACTTGTTTGAAGTAGGTTGTCAAATGAATTTGTTTCTCTGGCGTGAGGAAAGCCATCTGGGAAGTTGTATTCAAGCTTGCTCCCAGGAATAAAATTTGTGGACAGGGTACCAGGTGTGATTTCTTTTCGTTTATGGTGTACCCCAGACAAGTTAGCACCCTTTGTACAAAGGCCAGATGTTTCAAAAATATGTCCTGGCTTTCTGCCTGATTTAGACAATCTTCCAGATATGGGTATATTTGAATATTTCTTTGCCTGCAAAATGCAATGACTAGAGCTAGGCACTTTGTGAATACCCTGGGTGCAGTAGATAAGCCAAAGGGCAGTGCAGAGAACTGATAGTGAGTGTAGCCTGCTTTGAAGCGCAGGTATCTTCTGCAAGATTCCCTGAATGGGATGTGCAGGTATGCTTCCTTTAAATCTAGTGTTGCCAACCAGGCATCTTTGCCTAGCATAGGAAGCAACTGGTGAAGAGTCAGCATCTTGAATTTTGGAATCACCAAAAAGGTGTTTAGAGTAGACAGGTCCAGGATAGGATGCCATGAATTGTCTTTTCTGGGCACCAGGAAAAGTCTTGAGTAGAAACCTTGTCCCTTTTCCTCTTCTGGTACCAATTGAATAGCCCCTGTGCTTAAGAGAGAGAGTACTTGCTTTTCGGTCTCTGCCTAATGATTTGGAGGTAGATTCGGCCAACCTTTTGGAGTTGGTAAAGTGTGGAAGTGAAATCTGTATCCTTGGGATGCTACATTTAAAACCCATTTCTCCTGGGTAATGAGTCCCCACTTCTTTGCATGAAGTGCAATCTTTCCCCCTAAAGGGGCAGACAGTTGAGAAGTGCTTGGAAGTTTTAAAAAGAAGTCATTGAGACAGTTTACCATAGTGGGGAGTTTTATTACTCCCAGATTTGGAAGTGGAGGCCCCCTACTGCTTAGTCCTGTGCGTCCCCTAGGACTGAAGCCTGGGTGCTCTGCTGGGTCTGGGTTTGGACTGAAGGTCTGGAAGAGGCAGGAAAGGACCAATTCTTAGAAGGCCAATGCCTACTAAATCTTGGAGGTCATACTTGTAAAAAGTCTTTAACAGTTTGCATAGATTTAGCTTTTTCCTCCATCTTTTTAAGAACTTCTTCTGCCTTGTTGCCAAACAGGTGGCCCTGATTTAACGGAGTATCCGGTAATTTCGCTTTAACATGACCTGGCAAGGTTTGCTCCTTAAGCCAAGCATGCCTTCTAAGTACAGACCCAGTTACTGCCACCCTGCAAGATGCCTCTAGTGAATCAAAACCACACTGCAAAGTATGTTTACCAACTTGTTCAGCAGAATGCATAAAATCCTGTAAATCCTTATTTTCAGCACAATCAGGAATCAACATAATTTTCTGTTTAAGCAAATCAATAACATGCTGCTGATACTTTAACATATGAAACTGGCAATTCAAGGCCCTAATGGCCAAAGTTGCAGAAGGGTATACCTTCTTGCCCCATCTATCCAGCACCCTGGAGTTTCTATCAGAGAGGGTAGGATTTTTGGCAGTGGTAGCTTTAATACCCTTGGGTCCCTGTGAAATGGTTTCAGGATCCACAGTAGGATTTTTGAAAAGGAACTTGTGAGAGTTAGGAACCCTGTAATATCTAACAGGTTTTCTGGGAGCAGGCAGTAAAGAGTCAGGGGCCAAGCTACATTTAGAAAAGGCATTATCAACAATGTCCAGTACGGGAGGTACAGCTAAAGGCCTGTGCCGGGGCAGGAGTAAGAAATCCCTAAGCCTCTTTTTAGAATCAGAGAAATCCTGACTTTCCCAATGAAAATGCTCCCTGAGAGTATGCAAGCTTTCACCAAAAGAATAATCCTCTGGGGGGAAGCAGAGGGAATAGAGTCCTCAGCATCAGAATCCTCATAGGTAGATAAGGGTAAATCCTGGTCATCAGAGGAAAGAGAAATTTCAGAATCCTGGTAAGAAGTATCATAAACAAATTCAGTCCTAGGCCCGTTAGAGGGGTAAGGCTGGTTTCCCCTGATTAGAGTAATAAGGTCTTCAGCCATTCTTATAATTTATTTAGGCACAGAGGCCTCACCATGTGGTCTGGGCGTCAGTTTTCTAGGCATGGTTCGAGTTTTAGGCCTTGAAGAAGAAGATGGCATTGGTTTAATATGCAAGTCAGTAGGCCTGAATACACCCTCAGAAGCCGGTGCCTGCACAGCGGCTCCAGACCCATCCAAGGTAGAGGCATCTGTAGGTTCCACAGTTGAAGCATCTCGCGGCATACCGGACTCCGAATGGGTCTCAGTAGAGGCCTGCGAATCTGAAGTAGTGGATATCAGGGGCTGCGAAAGCACTTCACTGAGTACCAGCGAACTGTCGACTGGCTTAGAAGAAGCGTCGTTGGCAGTTTTGGACCTAGGTGGCCTGTCTCTGTCTTTATCTTTGCGTTTTTTTCGGAATGTCGGTAGTCGGATGGCTTACCGAAGACATTTCAGGATAATTGAACAGAGCACCAAAATATTTAGAAGCAAAAATTTACCGATGACAGATAGTTCGTGGTTGAAATAAGGCACAAAACGGACAACGAGGTACGTTGTGGTCAGGGCCTAGGCAAGGAATACAGTATGAATGAAAATCTTTATGAGGTATTTGCTTTCCACAAGAAATGCAATTATTTACTTTTACTGACATCGGTTTAGAGCAAGAAAAAGTTTCTCCAATGGGGTGCTTAGCTTTTAGTTGAAGACTTCGGTTCTGAAACTCAAAAACGAAAATTTCAGGAGTCAGCTGACTGGCACTTGAGAACTGCTTCTGCTTCGTGCACCGCACTGCAAGAAAGACTGATGTAATGGCGTCGGCTGCATGCTTTACACCCCTGACGACCTGACGTCATGGAAGAAGAGACAGCAACCGACGCAGGACCCAAGACTTTGTTAACCAGGCTGACTGAGGGCTACTGCAAGCAGATAACCCAAATGTGATGACTGCAACAGTGAAACACGAAGAACATCGAAGTTGTAGTGAACCTTTATAAGTAAATGTCTTGTAGAACAGCACTAGAAGGCAAAACTGCATGGGATTATCCTGGTGTGCTAGCAGAATAGGAGAGCATATGTTTTGGGATACTGTGTTAAACTCCACGGCTCTCTGCACCATTACACATCTCCTCACTTACACTCTACCCCTCCAACTCTCTCTCTCTACCAAACCTAAAACCTAGCAGTCATAACTTGTTTTTCCTCTCCTCTCTATTTTCAGTCTGGAAGCCTAGCGCTGATACACGGGCTGTCCCCCCCCACCTGAAACTAACAAGCTAAATCTAAGGGAATCCTCAAGCCGAACCCTAAAGTTGGACCACCTAAACGCACCTTCTCTCAGCCTCACAGTGTAGGTCATAGCCTACAAATTGGCTAATTCATATTTTATTAAAACTGTGCTTCTTTCTATATTTAGCTGTAAGAGGGCCAGCACACCCACAGACCTACCCCGAGGTTGTCCACCCAGATTCCTTTTCCTGCATCCTTAGTTTTAAAACAAACCTATCTGGACTCACCCCATCCCTTCACCATTAGATGGCAGCAGATCATAGGACATAATTATCTCCCTATTAAATTGATAGCTGCAGTTGTAGGGTCCATCATCACCAGTTGAACTAAATCCAGCTACCCCACTTCAGACCTAGTACAATTCCCAAACATCAGAACAGAATAGTCTCTTCCACATAAAAGAAAAACAAAAAGAGGCAAACCATAGGTTCATAGGTTGGTACTAGGCTATCAGCCCTAGGGCCTATACAAGCCTAGCCATAACAATTCCCTGGCTATTTCTTCCCACATTATTTACTTTCCTGGACCCCTGTCTAGCAGGGCAACTGACGTGATCCCTGAGGTGAATTTTCTTTCTCCCATCCAATCGTCAAGGTTCCTCTTGAAGAGGTCCAAAGAGGCACTCTGCTTGACATGTATGGGCAATCTATTCCAGAGTCTGGGGAGTCTCTGGGTCAGGAACCTATCCCTCCAGCATGTTTTGTTTATTGTGATGACAAGGTTTAGATCCCTGGAGTGTGTAGCTCTGAAGGATTGGGATTTCTTTAAAATAAAGCAGAAAGTGCTAGTTGTACTATTTTAGGCATACATTTGCACAGAAGGTGCTACATACCTACTAAAAGCTAAAGCTTTTCGGTGCACAGCCTCACTGTAAAACGGACTGGTTTTCCTTGTTCCTCCACTCCGTGGCTCCAACCCGCTCCATTCCCCCTTTGGGCTCACTCTGCTCCTCTACCCTGTCCCCATTCCCCACCTGCCCCCAGTACCTCTACATTTATACCTACTAAACCACACCCACCAACAAATCAGCCTATCCCACCTAACCCCATGCTCTCACACACAAACTACCACTCCCTAAGCATCTAATTAACCCCCAACCATTCTACAAACCAGACACTTACAAACACCACTTCCCTCCCTCCACTCTATGCAAATTTCTGTCCATTACTTAAAAGAAAATGAAACTCATTAGGATGTCTCCTCCTCACCCTCACAATACAAACAAAGCTCACATCCACCCACCCTACCACCTCACTACAAAACACAATGTACCATACAACACATACCTATATTAAACCAAACACACACATACACTTCCCGATTACTGCCTCAATATTTAAAGATAGCTCAATGATACACATATACAGAATCCAATTAACAACTAACCACACCACACAACTATCATATATATACTACAAAGAAATAACATATAGAATAAAACGCATATTAACAAATACAAAGAAACTTCTTATCTTAG
Organism: Protopterus annectens; assembly: GCF_019279795.1. Classification (NCBI taxonomy): domain Eukaryota; kingdom Metazoa; phylum Chordata; order Ceratodontiformes; family Protopteridae; genus Protopterus; species Protopterus annectens. The sequence continues at coordinate 658,789,857 of NC_056733.1, read as the reverse complement.
GAGACAAACTCAAACCCAGGGCCAGGCAATACCCCACTCCCACCTAAACAAAAATCATACCTACTAATCATTAACATCAACTCCAGGAGTATGACTAACAAACTTCTAGATATACATGCATTTATAACCCATTACTCCCCAGGCATAGTAACCATAACTGAAACTTGGTAAAAACCCAACATTCAGAACGAAGAAATTCTCCCACCAAGGTATAACATACTAAGGCAGGATAGAACAGGCAGGAAAGGAGGAGGAGTCTCCATACTATTTAAAAATATACTCAACATAAAACCCCTCGAAATCCCTATACCTACATTTCAAAAAGCTAAAACCATTATCTTAACCTTATTTATAAATAACGCCAAAAAATCATCATCTGCTGTTATATCCCCCGAGGAAATAACACCTCCACCATAGAGAAGACTACCCCAGGAAGCCATTCTTTTAGGTGACCTAAACATAGACTGGTTAGCTTGTAACTCCAACAACCCCACAAATCACATCAGTCTCTACGGCTTTACCTAACTCATCCAGGAACCCAGTAAACAAAAAATCCCACAAAAAAAAAATCTTAGATTGGACAATAGTGAACTGATCCAAACAAAAATATCACGCTGGATGTCTACCAGACTGCCTAAGTGACCACCTCCCCATATTCCTACTACGCAAACACACCAACCTTAATAACCCTACAATTTTTAGACTTGTTAGAGATGACAGTAAACTGAATATACAAGAATTAAATCACATTTTAAAACACTGTAAATGGGACCCACTACTAACATTAAGCTTAGACCAAGCCATGGACCACTTTAACAACACTTTCATTACAGTCCTAAATTCAATCGCACCAATAAGAAAAATCAAAGTGAAATCAAACTGCACATCATGGCTAAGTAAGGACACACATGCCCTACTAAAAAATAGAGATGTCACGGAAAGCATGGAAAAGAGATCAGACAAACCTATCCAAACAAAACTACCATAAACTAAGAAATCAAGCAAAAAAAAACCAAACCAAACTAGATAAACAAAACTACTTTCTTAGCATCCAAAACAAACACACAAGAGACTCCCAAAAATTCTGGCATTCCATTAACTCCCTACTTAACCCAGGTAAAACATCTACCCCTACTCCCACCACCAACGACACTAAAGACATTGCCTCCCAATTCAACCACCACTTTACTGAAACCATCCTATCCTTATCTTCTCAACTCACCAAAAACAAGCTCTCTTACGCCTCCAACCAACCCCCTCAATAATATCCCCTCCTTCACTCTCTCACCTGTCCCTACTACTACAATTAAAAAACTGCTACAAAACTTAAACCTGCCACCCTTGCTGCAGATAACTTACCAGTGAACTTCCTAAAAATAGCAGCGGACTCCAAAGCTTACCCTGTTTCCATCCTTACTAACCGCTCCATTCAGGAATCCTATATCCCACAGCTATGGAAAGTATCATATATCATCCCTCTTCATAATGGCAGAAGCTCCTACGATATCATTAACTACCGACCCATAGCCATCCTATCCCCTTTATCTAAAATACTAGAAAGGTGTATCCACTCTCAAGTTATGAAATTCCTAAACTCTAACAATCTCCTCTCTCCCACTCAAATAGGCTTCCGACAATACCATAGCACAACTACTGCTCTCCTCTCTTTCACAAATACAGTTAACCATCACAGAAATAATAACAACTTTGTATCAGCAATATTCTTAGACCTATCTAAGGCATTTGATATGGTGTCACACACCATTCTACTAGACTCCGTGGCCTCCCTTATCCTTTGCCCCTTCCACTATAGCCTGGTTTAAAAGCTACCTATCAGATAGACAACTATCTGTCCAATGGCTAAACAAACTATCTCCACTACTCCCAACCACTATAGCAGTCCCATAAGGTTCAATATTAGGACCACTACTCTTCTCCATATTTACCAACAACCTTCATACCTCCACCCAACATGCCACACTAATACAATATGCAGATGACTCAACTCTGATCTGCTCCGCACCATCACTGACTACCCTAGAAAAACTCACTCAGGAATCCTTCACCTCAGTGGAAAACTGGATTACCCAGATCTAACTCATCCTCAATCCCAACAAGACCAAATTAGTTATATTCACTCCCAACAGAACTAAATCCACCCATCAACCTTTCACTATCGCATCGAAACATGGTACTAACATCTCCCCCACTGATCACACCAAACTCCTAGGCGTAGAAATTGACAATAAACTACTATTTGATGTCCACATATCACAATCAAAAAGGTTCACAAAAAATTGGGTACACTATACTGACATAAAAAATTCCGATCTGATCAGGCACGTACTACACTAGCCCAAACGCACCTACTGTCCACCCTTATGTATGCTGTTCCAATCCTTGCCCACACAAGAAAACAAGACCTTGGAAGACTTGAATCATGCAACAATAAAATTGCCAGATTTGCTAGAAACTCCCACCTTCAAAACCCATCACTGTCAAGCATTACCGTGAGCTTAAATGGTTAGAACTTCCTCAACTACTTAACTATCACCAAAACGTACTAGTCTACAATATTGTGAATTATCCTAACAAAACACCATCCCTAAAATAACTCCTAACCCAGTACGTGTCAAATTGCCCCTCTCTGCTCCACTGAAAAAAAACTCTCCTCTGCATCTCCTCAGCCAGCAACTCTGTAGGTAATGCTTTGTTCTCTCACAATATAGCCAGAAACTGCAACAACCTTCCCCCTACTCTAACCTCTGCTCCTTCAACTACTCTGTTTAAAAAATGTCTCAAAGCACACCTAGTGAATTCTTGGCAATGCCCATGCATCACATAAAACCCCTACCACATATCACATCAATCTTCTAGCTAATGACATAAAATTCTGCTGGTAATCAAAAACTCAGGAATTCCTACTACTAACCTGAAAATGTAACTTTTGTAATAATTTTGACTTTACATTTCCTACTTTTTGTATAAAAATGCTTATGACTAATATTTCCTAAATGTAACTTGTACTACATGTTTGATTATTATTTGTAACTTGTATGGATCTTTTCTCCCAGGGCCGCCGCTGTAAATGGACCTGTCTCCAGTCGGACTATCCCAGTAAACAAATGTAAAATAAAATAAAATAAAAAAATAAAACCCAGTTTATGTCTCAGGAAGTTAAAATTCCTGGGAACAATAACTAAACCAAGCAGTAGATCACCATGTAAAGAACAGGTTAAGGGAATTTTGGAGTTACCAAAGTCCTTGACCATCCCAGACCTTCATAAATTCTTAGGAATTATTAACTATAGTAGGGAATTTATAGAGGATTATGCAGCTGCTGATGCACCTCTATGCAAAATTTTAGCAGATCAGAAAGAAGCACCCTGTTTAAGATGGGGGCAGGTGGAAGAAGAAGCCTTAAAGCTTCCTAAGGAAAAAACAGCTATGACTACAGAGCTCATAGCACCAGTGGCAAGACAATTTTTCATGTTACAGACAGCAGCAAGAAAAGAAAATATTTTTGCCGTTTCCCTACAATCCTGGCTATGTGGTAAATACAGATGGTATGGAAAAGACTTATACGTCCTATTACATTTTGTAGCAGGAAAATGACACGTTGAAAAGGGATAACATCCATGCATCCAACAACTCTTGGCTATCTATTGGAGTATTAAACAAACAGAATATCTAACGTTCTCAAAAGTAATAGTACAAACCCCACAACAAGCTATTAAATCTGTGCGAAATTTGACAGACATGAATAAAATTCACTGAAGGAGTCAAACTGTTTTTGCCAAATGGATTAGCAAGTTTAGCACAAAGCACGTACAAATACAGGTAAGAGACAAATACTATTTGTCAAATTTTTTGGGCTATGAAGGTCAAGAGCATGACTGCATGTACGATTTAGAAAATCCGGAAACTTCACCACTAGGGGTAGATTATAATTATAACTTGCCTGTGGTGTATGTAGATGGAGCTAGATTTTGGAAAGAGGGAAAATACAGGACACGATTTTCAGCAGTGACCACCGACAAAAACCCATCAGTCTTAAAAAGCTACTGGGTTACATGTTGGCACAAACAGCCAAATTAGAAGCCTAAAAAAAAGAAGTTATATCTTACCATATTCATTCCATCTGTGTTGTTCATCTTCTTTCATTCATCACTGATGGGTTCGGTTCTGAGCCCTTGGAACAGAGTCGGCCTATTACCAAGCAGGGGACAGCCAAAAAACTCTTGAGCTAAGTCTCTACCCAGAATGCCCTTCTCCCTGTTACCTCAGATTGAGTTTGCTAAGAAAATGAAGTAAAGCCAAGGCCACTTCTGCGCAAGTACCCTAGGGCACCACTTAGCATACCCCAGGAGCCTTTGGAGGGGGAAGGAGGGTGGGAAGTGATGAATGAAAAAAGATGAACAACACAGATGGAACATTATGGTAAGACATAACTTCTTTAACTGATGTTAATCTTCTTTCCAGTCATCACTGATGGGACAGAATCCAAAGCTACCTTGTGGACCATGGGAGGGCCTTACGGAAGAACATTCCTGAGTACCACTGAGCCGAAGGCAGCTCTCCCTCTGGAGACCAGGTCCAATTTGTAATGATTGATAAAGTTATTAGGCTTAGCCCAAGTAGCTGCTGCGCAGATGTCATCCATGGAAGCCCTGGAATGGAATGCTATCGATGTTGCCATAGATCTAGTGGAGTGAGCTTTAACTTTTGGCATGGGTTCATTACGGAGGGAATAGATGAAACATATGCAGTCCCTTAGCCATCTTGATAATGTAACCTTGGAAACAGCCTATCCCATTTTGGGTTCAGAAAAGGAAATGAAAAGCTGTTCAGATTTACGGATATGTTTGGTCCTGTCTAGGTAAAATCTCAATTGTCTATGCACATCTAAGGAGTGAAGGCAATGCTCTCCTCTAATGGTAAAATTCAGAAAAAACACTGGTAGATCAATGGTCTGGTTAATAGAGAATTCTGACGCAACTTTGGGAAGAAAGGATGGGTTCATCCAAAGTGACACACTGTCATTATGAAAGACCAGATAAGGCCTTATGATACACAATGCCTGCAGCTCTGAGACTCTTCTTGCAGAGGGAATGGCTACCAGGAACAAAGATTTCCAAGACAAAAACTTTAGGTCACACTTAGCAGCAGGCTCAAAGGGTTTTTGAGTCAAATACTGAAGGACTAGGGTGAGATTCCATGGTTCCACGGGTTGTCTGACAGGAGGCCTGAAATGAGAGGTCCCCTTGAGGAAAGCCTTACAAAGGCATAAAGAGATAAGAGGAGTGCCATCTATACCATTGTGGAAATTGGAAATTGCCACTAGATGTACTCATACCATAGAGGCAGAGGCTCCATTATCAAAAAACTAAGCCAAATATTGAAGCACTGCAGTAACTGGAGCCGAATATTGGTCTAGCATGTTATCCTTGGACCAGATGGAGAACCTTTTCCATTTATCCTGCTATAGTCTTCTCGTGGATGGTTTGTGAGAGGCCAGAATGATGTCTTGAACAGGCGAGGAGAGACTACCTTGCCTGGCGACTAATAGAAGTGGAGAAACCAAGCTGTCAGCTTGAGACTGGACAGATATGGGCAAGTCAAACATTGGGGGTGAGTAATGAGATCTGGTAGGAGGTCCAGGATCCACGATGGGTATACTAGGTGAGGCCGAAGGAAGGGGAACCAAACTTGTCGAGGCCAGAATGGGGCTATGAGGATCATCTTACATCTCAACCAAAAAACTTTCTTTAGAAATTTTGGGATCACAGGGATGGGAGGATACGAGTAAAGAAGTCCTGTGGACCAAACGTGGAGCAGAGCATCCTTCGGTGACTCCCCCTCCAGGGGAAGTACAGCAAAATAGCTGCTGCACTTGGTGTTTGATGGGGAAGCAAAAAGATCACAGCAAGGCTGGCCCCAGTGGCTGAAGATTACAGACGCCACCTCGGGGTAGAGGGACCACTCGTGGGGCATGAGGATGCATCTGCTCAGTTTGTCCGCAATCACGTTGGAGCTCCCCGGGATATGCGTTGCTATCAGAAAACGGTTGGAAGCTATCGCCCACTGCCAAATTCTCATGGCTTCTTGACATAGGGGGTAGGACTTGGTTCCTCCTTGCTTGTTGACGTACCAGACCACTGACATACTGTCTGATTGAACTGCAATTGTCCCGGAAGGGAGAACTGAATGGAAGGCCTGCAATGCTAACAGCATGGCTCTCAGTTCCAGAACACTGATATGCAGGTGGGCCTCTGAGGTGGACCATTTACCTTTGACAGTCTTTCCCTGGAAATGGACCCCCCACCCGATCAGAGAAGCATCCTTGGTCACAATGGCTGTGGGCTGAGGGGGTTGAAATGGGCGACTCCAAAGATCTACGTCTGGCCTCATCAATCAAAGCAGGTCCTGTTTGCAAGAGTTGGTTATTCGAATCTGGTAATTGATGGGACAACAGTTTGGAAACCACTGACACAGAAGGAGCCATTGCAGAATCTGCATATGCAGCTTTGCTAGAGGCACTCTTGGAATTGACACAGCCATAGAACCTAGGGCCTGAAGAACTTCCCTTGCAGAGACTGTTTGAGATAGAATCACCCGGAGTTGAAGCCTCAGATCGATGGAGTCTGTGAATTAAGAGTGATATCAGAAAGGACTGAGTCTTTTTGAGAGAGCTTTATAATCTCTGAAGCTGCTTCTTCCCTTTGACTGGGTGGAACGTTGGGAAGTTTTCTTGGAAATTTTGGCGGACAAGAAAGGGGAATGGTGTAACCTCTGGTGATAATGTTCTGCACCCAACGATTGGTGGTGATAGCTTCCAGTGGTAAGCAATTAGGCCACCCCTCAGGAGCGCTGATAAGGCTGTCCACAGAAGGAGTCCCTGGAGTTTTGGTTACGAGGACCCCTTTTGCCTCTATAGGGGCGCCTTCTGGAATTGTTACCCCCTCTGCCTCTGGGAGTATCATCACCACGTGTGGCATGGAAAGGACCCTGAGATTTTTTATGCCACATTTTCCCACTCCTCTGATTCCTGGAGAAGGTACATTGAGGGTTGGAAAGTTTTTCCATCTTGCTCACACCTGGCTAGTGTGTCTTTCACTTTGGAGCCAAAAAGGGACGAAGCTTCGATGGGAGCATTCAGAAAGGAAGACTTGAAGGGATCTGCGAAGTCACAAATGCACATTCAGGCATGATGTCTCATAATGCCCGAACCCACTTTGGACACCCCTTTGGTCGTGTGTGACAGCAACCTCATGGATAAGTTAGATATTGATTCCAAGGTTGTGAGCTGCGAGGACACTTTGTCCCTGACCTCGTCAGACAACTCTCCTAGGAGCGTCAAAGAGAGTTCTGAGATCAAGTCCCTCTGGAGCCTCGTAAAATGTGCCAAATAATTCAGAGACCATATAGCAAAGGTCTCTGATGCAAAAACATGCTTCCGAAGTCTGTCCACCACCCAGGACTCCCTGTTGGGCGGGTGGACAGTGGGACTTTCCTCAGCCAAGTCCTTTTTCGTGGCCACCGTCACCACCATAGCATCAACTGGTAATCCTTTGGATCAGTGTGGGTACTCCTCGGGAGGGGAAAGAATTGTGTCTGGTCTCAGAGGGATCACCTCAGTGGAATCAGGGTTCTTCCAAGCACGCTGCATGACAAGCTGGACGTACTTGTTGGCAGGTGGGGTCACAGAAGAGGTAGAACACCGGGCACGAAAAGCCTACAGGAACACGGACTCCTCAGAAGAAAGGTTGGAGAGCTACCAGTTACTTCTCTGCTTTAACATCTCCAGGATGTCTCTGAAAGAGAAGTTATCAGGAGGTGACTGTGGGGACTGTTCTCCATCATCGCAATCCTAGTCTTCCATTAAGGACTCCTCGGGTGAGTCCATGTGCTTCTTCTTTCAAGGGGGCTCCTCAGTGCGGGTCTCTGTGGAGGACTCAGAGTAGGTACCCTGAAAAGGGGTGTCCTGCAGCTTTTCTGCCCGGTGTCCCGGGGGGGGGGTAGTCATCTGTGACAGCTGTAGCTCAGGGGGTAAAAACTGGGGTTCCAACATCAAAGGAGTGCTGCCAGAAGCAACAGCCCTCTCCATCGTGTGGAAGGCAGGCCCGCCTGAAGTGGGATGGGAGCCTGGAACCGAGAAGGACAACCTCGGGACCAGGGTCACACCCGGCTCCAATGTACCCACCTTCCACGGATGGAGCCTCAAGCAGGATCGGCGCGGATGCAGCCATTGGTGCGGAGGATGGAACAGAGGCGGCTCCATACCCCTGGCTGACATGCCCATCCCCTAATCCCCAGATTGAGGAAGGACCAGTTCAGAGGGAACCGAAGACCAAAGGGACAAACTCGGAGCTGGAGTGAGATGCACCATAGGTGCCGATGTGATGGGCTCCAAGACAGATGTCAGAGCAGAAGGCTTTGGAACCAAGATGATCGAAGGAGGAGTGTAAGATGGAGTCCGTGGATAAGGCAACTCAAGTCCTGCAGGTGGATGGGTCTTAGAAGGTAAGGGAAATCCCCTGGCTAATAACAGCTTGTCTACAAGACACGCCACGTCATGTTCCGAAAGGCCCTTGGTGGATCTAGTGGATACTCCAGATGGAGAGTCAAGATGTTCAAGGAATGGGCTATATGCTTGGTCCAGAAACGGATCTATGGAGGGGGAGTATTGGGTCCATGGTGCAAGGTCTGCAGGCACTGACGTCTCTAGTTTAGAGACCGAAGGAAAAGGGTCAAATCCAGTGAGGTTGGTACAATGCTCAGTGCCAAAGTGGTACTCTGAGTCAAAACAGTCGGTTCCAAAATGGAAACTAATGGCATAGTTGCAGGTGTGCCCTGAGCCAAAGTGGCTACAGGTGCCGAAGTTGAAATAGGCATAGTAAGGTCTATGATCGGTGCCAGAGGCAGGACTAGTGCCAAAACAGGTGTCGGTATCGATGGTTTTGAGATGGTCGGAACCGAAGAGACAGATTTATGCTCTGATTATAACTTAAGAGACCTTAGATTTCCCAGGCTTGCTCTGATCACCTGATGGTGAAAAAGGAACAGAATGGGATCTCTTTTTTGTCCTTAGAACGATTGGTTGAGACCTCCATCGCAGAAATGGCCTCTGAGAAGGGAGACTTGAGTAACCCTTTCAGAATGAGTTTATTTTTGCACTCATTAAGAGTGCATTGGCTGAAGCACTGACAAATGTCACATGGAGGCTGCACCGAAAGGTGGGCCACTCCCAAACAGTATACACAGTCATCATGAGAATAACTGTTAGGTAACTTGCCCTTACAAGTACAATGCTTAAAACCTGAAGTACCCTTCTTATCCGACATCTTGGTAGAAAAACACCACAGGTCAACTGTATAATCTAACTATAATGAAGTCAACTCCGTTCAAAAAAATCACAAATATAACAATACACTGGTATGTAGAGAAGAAAAGGGAAACACCTGAACAAAGGTTAAAGCTAACAGGTTAAACAGGAGAAACAATACCAACTATGGTATTGAAGAAATACCACCAGGGTAAGGGAAGAAAGGCCGCACCAACAATGGTACTTGAAAGTTTACCAACTGTAACAATGGGTAGAGAGGAAAGAACAAGGTTAGGCAGAAGAAACAACACTAAAATACTAATCGCTTAGTAAAATATGAAGATATCCAAAAATCTTTACACATATCAAAAAAGGTTTCACTTAGCTGAGAAATCGGCTGAAACACAGCTTTACAGCTACGTGGCAAACAAGATCTGAGGTAACAGGCAGAAGGGCATTCTGGGTAGAGACTTAGCTCTAGAGTTTTTTTGGCTGGCGCGAGCTTGGTAATAGGCCGACTCAGTTCCGAGGGCTCAGAACCGAACCCATCAGTGATGAATGAAAAGAAGATTAACAACATCAGATTATGTCTTACAGCATTAAAATCCAGTTAACATTTATAATGACAGTGCCTATGTAGTCAATTCCCTACATCTGCACATGACAACATGGGCAAGGAGAGGACTTGTTGACAGTGCTGGAAGAACTCTGAAGCATGCAATACTTTCAAAGGAAATTTGAATATAGTGGCATAAAATCAATTGCAGGGTCAGTTTACCATCCTTAACTTAAGAGCACATCAGAGTAGTAATTCTACTGAAGTGCAAGGTAATGTTTTGGCTGATGCCAAAACAAAGGAAGCTACAGAAAAGGGAGCCATTTTGTACCCAGAGGACTCTTCCAGGGGTCTTACAGACAGTATGTGTCAGGATAATAAAAGAAAAGCAGGACATGCAGGGAGATTTAGGTAAAATCCAGAGACAAAGGGGACTCCCTGAAGAATTGTCTAGGTGTGTTAAAGAAGGCACAAGTGGGGAGGAAATCCCCCCCCCCCCCGACTCCTTCAGGCCTTAAATTACTGTAGGTACCAAGTGACCTGGCTAAACAGATAATGAAGTATAATCACCAAGTATTAGAACATGTGGGAACAGAAAAATTATGCCAAGCGATTAAGGAAAAATACTGGAATCCAAACTTAAAAAAGTTATGCAAGACCGTACAGGAGGAATGCTCGATTTGTCTACAGACAAATTCAGGTGTTAAAAAGTCACAGTTACAAAGGGTACTGGCAGCAGATGAGCTTTGGTATGCTGTACAGATTGATTATGTAGGACCTTTACCATCATCAAAAGAAGGTTACCGATACTTGTTGGTAGTGGTTATGTAGTTTCAAAGTGGGCTGAAGCAATACCAACCAAGAGTATGACAGCTAAAGTAATGGCGGAAGCTTTATGGAAAAGTATTTTTGTACACTGGGGATGGCCTTAGGTTATCAAATCTGATAACGGGCCACAGTTTGTCAGCCAAGTGATGAGACCGTTGTGCAATCCGATAGGGATTCAACAAAGATTCCATGTTCTATATTACCCTCAATCCAATGGTATTGTGGAGAGAATGAATCGCACCATTAAGGAAAGACTAAAAAAAAGGCATGTACAGAGAAGGCCAAGGATTGGGTCATGCATTCCAGGTACTTTAATGGGGATTAGGTCTACACCTAACAGTAAGACAGGAATCTCACCATTTGAAGTAATGACGGGACGAAAAATGCTCCTGACTCTTCTTTGTGATTCTGAAGTAATTGGAAACAAGCCGCTGTTGGTGGTAGCACAGCATCAAAAATGGTTAAGACATACTGGATGTGTGTGATATGATTTCTGGAGAACAAGCCTTCCATTTGTGGAAAAAGGTCCCGGTACTCCCAGAGCAATGCCTGTAAGTTGCAAAGTTTTTGTAAAAAAAAAATTCAAGAGGGAGGATCATGGGATAGTAATTGGCAAGGACCGCATGAAGTAACAGAGCAGACAAGGCCTTTAGTGTATAGGGTAACAAGCATAAAAGACAAAAAGACTACATTAGTACATAGAGACCAATGCAAAATAGTGCAGACTACAAAGAGGACAGCAGAGTAAAATGTCTTATCTGTTTACAGATGCCAGTTTATTGGTTTGGAAGGAAAAGAGAAATGGAAGAACAGGACAGGACAGACCAAACATACAAGCCCTGGATGTGTGTTTTACTAGTTACCTGTACTGTCATATTATCATACATACTGCTGATCCTACAATCTGACAGGCAAATTAAGGAAATTTAAAAGCGAGAAATATTACAAAGACAGTGAGAATGGATGCCAGATTTTAACATATTTACAATAATGCAAATGGCATATGCCAGTGTGAGTAATGCAAGTAACTGCTGGGTATGAACACCAACAACCACAGCTAGGGAAATAATTTTTACAACTACACCAATGATGAAAAAACAGGTATGACAATTATTAAATAAAAACAGGTTTTGCGGAAAAAGAGGATATACAGAAGTCCCCATTCTTCGGATTAGGAATACACTCAAAGGAAGTCAATGTTTAACATAAAATGGGACAATAGAATTAGGATGGAGCATATGTAATGTCACATTCTCAAGGGAGTGGTTTGGGAAAAATTGGACCATGAGTACAGGTAGGGAATACAGAAGTAAATTAAGGAAATTGGTAATAAAGGCAGACCAAAAAAAAAGTGGGATGCAAAGGAGAAACAAGATTTTGCATCTTCTGGTGCAAGTAAAACACAAAAATAGACAGACTGGAGGGACTATACGGCAACAGCAGATAAATCTTTTATGACTTCAGATGGGTGGTACCAACGCACAGGTTTACAGGATAATAGGTGAACAAGGTAAAAAAGAATACTTTCTGAATAATCTAGAGGAAACTAAAACAGAAGCTGTAGGCACACTATGTGAAGGGGGAATACTACATTTGTGATGATAAAGCATACAAGTATCACCCAAATTCATGGGCAGGGAAATGTTACATAGAGTATGTAACATCTCTGATGAGAATAACAAAAGAATTACCCAAAGGAAAAATTAGAAATGCTAGGGAACTTAGCAGTAAAGTAGAGCAGTTAGAGCAGTCTTGGATCTACAGCTGGTGCCAAAGGATTAAAACATATGGATCTGGGGGATGATGCAATATCAGGAGCTGGAATCTTTCCTGGGTATGGGGCACCAAAAGTCATTTGGGAGTTAAGAAAGTTAAGCTAATTGCTTGAAGTATTGGCAAACACCATATACTGGGGCAATTTCAGACATTACAGTACAAATTACAGCAATGAGGACTATGGTCCTCCAAAACAGAATTGCACTTGATTTTTTACTTGCCGCTCAAGGGGGTACATGTGCTCTAATAGATGAGAAATGTACGTATATCCCAGAAAAATCAGAATCAATACAAGAGCGTCTAGATCATATAGCTGAAGTCTCAGAAAAGTCCAGGAAAACCTGAAACACTGATTGGAGTGAGTGGCTAAGTGGTCTATTTTCTGGACGATTGGTTACCATCATCTCAGCACTTACTGCATTTACTGTTATTATATTTTTATGCATGATAATATATATGGGTGCTAAAGTTTGTGTAAATAAAGCAGTAAATCCAGTTACTACTATAAATAGTGATGACTAACAAGTTAATGTTGCAATGCTTAGAAATACAGACAATTATTTATGTAATATTTTTTTCTTGATTTTAAATAAAAAGGGGGAATTGATAGACTGTAATAAACTAAAGTAACCTTCCCCACATGGAAGACTGTGGCATATGCAAGGCTACATGACAGTTTGTATGTTCATTTTTTTGGTACATTATTTAATTATAGAGTTTTCACATTCATTGCAGTACAGGTCAGCACAAGTGTGAAAACAAGAACATAAATCATGTAAGCAATGGAAAACAAGAACATAAATCATGTAAATAATTCATAGTTAAATGCACATTTTTATTTGTGGGCTAGAAAAATAAACCTGACATCCTAATTTTGACTATTACTAGAGGCACCAAACAGATGGTTCCTGTTTTGGACAAAAACTTCTGTTGGAATAGACAATATTCTCTGGAAAAAGCTTTATCAGCAGGAATGTGCACAGTGAAAACAGGATGTTGAAAAGACTGCAAAAGACTTCCAAGCATCAGCAGAGGCATCTTGATCAAGTATGCACTGATCATTTGTGTGAGACAGTTTTCAGAAGCATAGACTTGTTTCATGCCATGTTATGAAGAATTGATATATCTTGACAGTGTAACTGCTTGGCTGTAACCTAATAAATACAGTTTGTACGAAAACAGCTGCACAGTGTAAGTGTGTTGTTTGCTATTTCTTTCAACTAGGTCTCCTACTACCTTTTCATTTTGAAGTGGTATGGTATCTACCCTATAAAGCTGGAGCTGACAGGTGCCTATTTTTGTACACCAGCTACTGAGAAATGTAAGCTCCTGTTGGAGAGCTTGTATTTCAGAGGGGAACATAACAACTTCTAACTTACAATCATTCACAAACTTCATTACCAGAGATCCTCGTTTGATAAATGGAGATCTGAAAAGCTGATAATAAATAGCAGTGGCCCCAGCACAGATTCGTGGAGAACTCCACTTGTCACCTTTATGCTCTGAGAGCACACACCCTTTACTCTATTGTAGGAGTCCTGCCAGAGCCCGCTGACTATCCAACTAACCACATATGGGTCAATCTTGAGTCCCTTCAGCTTCTTGATTACATTTGCATATGGCATAGTATCAAATGGTTTGGCAAGGTCAAGGTTCAATGCATGAACAGCTTGCCCACAGTATACAGCCCAAGTAACCCCCTCAAAGAGGTTTACAAGATTAATTACACAAGATGATCTCCTGACAAGATCTCCAAATCTGTAATTCACTGCTTTGCTGAATCTCTTGGGGAAGACAAAGCAAGGACAGATCCGAACACCAGCTCCATCAAGGTTCTTAGGTGGTTCCAAAACAGAAGTCAATCCATATTATCAAAGCCAAAAGGTTAACTTAGAAAACATCAGTATTCACAATGATGTCATCCACAGAATTATTTTTGAAGCTCTTATGTACTTTGCGTTCCAGTATTTAATCAAGCAACTAAACATTATGTAAACATCTGCTCAAACACATTAATCTGCAATTTCATCTACAGTAACATTTATGTCCATGAAGAAGACCATTAAAACCTTGCAAAATGCAATAGCTCTACTTGAATTAGATGCAAGCACTGTTCAACTACTACTGCTTGTCTTGTTCCTTTCTGCCTATTAGCATTCAATTTCCTCATTGCTTGTTTTCAGTGATCCTTGATTCCCACTAAACTTAGAGACGTCTGCAGCACAAAGTCGTTGCTCCATGAACTCTTGAATAAGTTTCTTTAGTAAAAGTATCAAAGTTAACACCGTTCGTATGGAATATTTATTATAAGGCATTTTTCTAGGAAATAAATGTATGCTTAGTAGCAATTCTGTATCTGGTCCTCCTGTCTCCATGAACAATCTGATAAAGAGAAACTGACTACACTCTGATAAACAGAAATAGGCTAAAAAAAAAAAAAAAGAGAGAGAGAGAAACTGGTTAGGAGATAACGTTCTCTGAAAGCATTCATGTATTTTCCCAGCTAGGAGAGCTACAAAGATGAGACAAAACCAGACAGCACTCAATAGAAGCATAGACTCCACCATGGGTCTTAGCATGGATAACCTCTCCTTTAGGTTAACTCAAGTCTATGAGTGTAGCTGTCAGTTTGGGACATTTGTTCCTATTAAGAGGGTAAAACTTCAGTATTTGAAGATGTACATAGTTTTGTGTGTTAGTATTAAGTTAACAGGTTTTAGGGGTTATTGGAGGTGTGTTTATTTTTTTTGTTTTTGTTTTGTTTGAGGGCTTTCAATAAAAAAAAAAGTTTTGTAAGATGTGGTATAGGCTTAAATGGATATGACAAGAAATAAATGCATAAAACTTGAACCTGCCAAAATTACAGTTTTGTACCTACCATAAATGTAGATGTTCGAGTGTATACACTGCTGCAGTCATTACACTTGGGTTATCCTGCCGTCAGGTGGTTCCCCAGTTGGCCTGAGTTCCAAAGTCTTGGTCCGGCATCGGTTGCTGTCACCTCCTCCCTGACATCAGTGCGACAGGGGTATACAAGATGCAGCAGACGCCATTTTCTTCAGTTTTTCTTGCCCCAGATGTCAGGTGCCCCCAAATAGGTAGGC
The DNA here is from genome assembly GCF_019279795.1 of Protopterus annectens. NCBI lineage: Eukaryota > Metazoa > Chordata > Ceratodontiformes > Protopteridae > Protopterus > Protopterus annectens. The sequence continues at coordinate 658,774,268 of NC_056733.1, read as the reverse complement.
AATTCAAATTGCTAATAAAACATACATAAGAAAAGCAAACAACAACTTTCGGCTACCAGCAGATACTCCCCATAGGTAGTAAAGGGTAGAAGACATAGGTATGTAACAGCAAGTACGAGGGGAAGGAGGGAGGGTAACCTGGACTGCAGCAGTGTATACACTCGAACATCTACATTTATGGTAGGTACAAAACTGTACTATGTTCATCGTGTTACACTGCTGCAGTCATTACATTTGGGTAGAATCCCAAAGCTGAGGTAGGGTGGCTGGTTCTATAAGGCATTAGGGGTGGCTATAAGGCCCTGTAGCACTGCAGTGTCGAAACCAGCTCTGGATTTAGAGTATAGAGGCAGATGGTAATGCTTGGTGAAGGTATGTACAGAAATCCAAGTTGCTGCTTCCAAAATATCCTTGGTATGTACTCCTCTGAGGTAGGCAGTTGAAGTGGCTGTTGCCCTGGTGGAGTGAGATCTAATGCTGCTAGGTACAGGTTTCCCATGGTGTGTATAGCAGAAACGTATACAATGTCCTATCCATTTTGAAATAGTCTGTTTTGAAATGGCTTTTCCCTGTGCTTCTGCAGTATATGCTACCAATAACTGCTCAGATTTTCTGAAAGCTTTGGTTTTGTCCAAGTAGAAGCGTAACTGCCTGTGAATGTCCAAAGAATGCAGTAGTCTCTCCCCTTTATTCTGTGGTTTTGGATAAAAAGTTGGCAAGTGAATGGTTTGGTTTAGAGCCACACTGGATACCACCTTTGGCATAAACGTAGGGTTAGTTCTTAAAGACACCCTGTCCTGGTGGAAAATGAGGAAAGGTTCCACTGCCATTAGGGCCTGTAATTCTGAAACTCTTCGTGCTGATGTTATTGCCAGGAGCAGAGCAGTTTTCCAAGAGATAAATTTTAATTCTACTGTGTTAGCTGGCTCAAAAGGAGGTAAAGTTAATTTTTCCAAAACAAAGTTGAGGTCCCAAGTTGGAGTAGGTGCTCTACGGGGCGGTCTTATGTTTTTAGCCCCTCTGAGGTACTGCCTTAGCAAAGGATTAGAGAAAATTGGTGGATCTGTGTTGTAATGAGCAGAGATGGCAGAGGCGTGGATCTTGATGGATGAGAAGGAGAGGCCTTTATCCAGCATCTCAGTTAAATATTGTAGTATCTGAGGAATACATACAACATTGCAACAAAATGAACTGTACTACTACTGCGCTATCTTCTCTATGCAACAAATGTAAGAGGAAACGCAGTGCAGTTTCGCTGATCAGTAATTTAAAACGTTCTGATGAAGCCTATGTGAGACAGGTGAAAGCACTTAACTCTTCAATGTCAGCCTGTAATACAGATGAAAAGTTTTCATTTTTTATTTTATTTATGTGTGTAAGTTGCATTCGTAAATTAAAGTTTTAAACTATTGATCAGCGAAACTGCACTGCGTTTCCTCTTACATTTGTTGCACAGAGAAGATAGTGCAGTAGTAGTATAGTATCTGAGGAATGTTTGGGACAAGAGGGTCAAGGCTGTGAACTTGGTTCTAGGCACAGAATCTCTTCCATTTATTCGAATAGGTTTTCCTGGTACTAGGCCTTCTGGCCTCCAGAATGACATCCATAACAGCTTTGGAGAGAGGCATTGCTTGCTTGACTAAGGAATCTTCCATGCAGCTAGGTTCAAGGTCTTTAGCTGGCTGTGTAGTATCTGATTGTTGTGCTGAGTCAGCGGATGTGGGATTTGAGGCAAAATCCAGGGTGGACCTTGTGCCAAGTTCTTTAAGATTGGGTACTAGTGCTGGCATGGCCAGTCTGGTGCAATCAGGATCATCTTTGGCTCTTCTTGCCTGGCTTTTATGAGTACCTTTGGCAGGAGAGGTAGTGGTGGGAAAGCGTATACTTGTAGGTTTTTCCAGCTGAATGAGAGGGCATCCACTTTCCATGATTGTGGATGGTAACTCCTTGTGCAGAATTTCTACAGCTGGCAGTTCACTGAGGATGCAAACAGATCTATGTCCGGGCTCCACCATTTCTGTGTTACCATTCTGAATATTTGTGGATTCAATTCCCATTCGTGGGGATCCATGATGTTTCTGCTTAAGTCGTCTGCCAGTGTGTTTTTCTCTCCTGGCAGGAATTGTGCTTGCAGATGAACTTGATAGTTTAGAGCTGTGTTCCACAAGGTCATGGCTTGTCTGCAGAGGGGGTAGGAGTGAGTGCCCCCTTGCTTGTTTATGTACCACAAAACTGGTGTTGTCTGTTTTTAGTAGTAGTTGTCCTGGATGCAGCAGGTCCTTGAAAGCTATAAGGGCATTTTGTACAGCTAGCATCTCTTTTTGATTGATGTGAAGATGCCTTTGTTCTGCGGGCCACTTGCCCTGAATACATTTGCCTGCCATGTGTGCTCCCCAGGCGTAATCCGATGCATCTGTTGTCAGTGTTTGCCTGGCTGTGGGTTGAGTAAAAGGCTGTCCCTTGTTGAGGTGACAAGCTTGAGCCCACCACTAAAACTCCTGTTGAAGGCAAGAAATTAGTGGTATAACTGTTTCCAAACTTTGACAGTGTTGAGACCATACATTCTTTAGGTACCATTGTAGTTTCCTCATATGCAGTCTGGCATATGGAATTAGTAGTATGCAAGATGCCATGTAACCCAAGGCCTGCAGAATTTTTCTTGCAGGGAGTTGGGTCTTTGTTGCCATCAATTGAAAGTATTGAGTCAGTTGTCCTTGCTTGTCTGGCGTGAGATAAACCATCTGGGCCATTGTGTTCAAGCTGGAACCCAGGAATATTATCTCTTGTGAGGGCACTAGTTTAGATTTCTTTTCGTTTACTGTGTACCCCAGGCAATTTAATAACTTTTTTACAAACGCCAGATGCTTTAGATGAATGTCCTTGCTCTCTGCTTGAATCAGGCAGTCATCTAGGTACGGATAAATTTGAATTCCTTTCTGTCTGCAAAATGCAATTACTGGTGCCAGGCACTTTGTGAAGACCCTGGGCACAGTAGATAAGCCAAAGGGCAGTGCAGAGAATTGATAGTGCATTGAACCAGCTATGAATCTGTGGTATCTTCTGCAGTTTTGTCTGATAGGGACATGCAGGTATGCCTCCTTGAGGTCCAAGGTCATGAGCCAAGCTTTCTTGCCCATCATGGGAAGAAGCTGCTGTAGTGTCAACATTCTGAATTTCGGAACATCCAGGTAAGTGTTTAGAGAAGAAAGATCCAGAATGGGCCTCCAGGCTTTGTCCTTTCTGGGAACCAGAAAGAGTCTTGAGTAAAATCCTTGTCCTTGCTCCTGTGGTGGTACCTTTTGAATAGCTCTCATATACATAAGTGCTGTAATTTGTTTTTGAGCCTGTGCCCATTGATTTGGTGGCAGATTTGGCATTCCTTTTAACCTGGGCAGAGTGTGAAAGTGGAACCTGTAACCTTGAGATACAATGTTGAGAACCCATTTGTCTTTGGTGATCATATGCCAATTGTGATAGAAAAGTATCAGCTTTCCTCCCAAGGGGGCTGCCAAGAGAGAGTTGTTTGGCAGCTGTAGTGGGAAGTCATTGGGGCTGCTTTTTATATGGTTGGGGCCTGTCTTCCCCTTCTTTCTGGCCTGATGCAACCCATTGTCGAGGCCTGTAAGGGAACCTTGTGGTTGACCTCTACCTCTTGGACGTCTGTATCTTCCCCTTTGAGGTCTGTCTGTAACTGGAAAGGACCAATTCGTAGTTGGCAAATTTCTGCTAAATCTAGGAGGCTGAACCTGTAAGAAATCCTTCACCATTTGCATAGATTTTGCCTTATCCTCCATTTTCTTTAATACCTCTTCTGCCTAACTCCAAATAAAATATCCTGCTGCAAAGGTGCATCCAATAATTTTGCATTAACATGATCTGGTAACGTATGTTCTTTTAACCAAGCATGTCTTCTAATGACAGAACCTGTAACTGCTGCTCTACAGGGGGCCTCTAAAGAATCAAAACCACATTGCAAAGTATGTTTTCCCACTTGTTCAGCTGCATGCAATAAATCCTGCATTTTTTTAAAATTAGGAGGATCTGAATCTGGAAGCATTTTTTTGTTTCAACTGAGACAGTAAAAATTGCTGATATTTTAGCATGTGAAACTGGCAATTTAAGGCTCTCATTGCTAAAGTTGCAGACATATATACTTTCTTTCCCCATCTGTCTTATGCTCTGGAATCTCTGTCAGAGGGAACTGGATTCTTGGCTGCTGAGGCCTTAACCCCTTTGGGTCCCTGAGAAATAGTTTCAGGGTCAGCAACAGGGCTTTTATACAGAAATTAGTGAGAGTCAGGGACTCTGTAGTATCTGTCAGGAGGTAAGGAATCAGGATTTAAGCTGGATTCAGTATACACATCATCCACAATATCTAACACTGGCAGAATAGCAAGGGGTCTGTGTTGAGATAATAAAAGGAAGTCTCTGAGCCTTTTCTTGGATTCTGAGTAATCCTGGCCTTCCCAATGGAAATGCTCCCTCATGGTATGTAAGGTTTCCCCAAAGGAGTTGTCCTCAGGCAGAGAGGCTGATGGAACTGACTCCTCAGCATCAGAATCCTCATAAGCGGGTAAAGAATATCCTAGGTCTGAGGATGAATCTGAAGAGATGGACACCTGGTCAGATGAGTCATAGTCTGCATCCTGTCTAGGCCTTTTATCAGGAGGGAGATCGGACCCCCTGATCAGAGTGATTAGATCTTCGGCCATTTTGAGCATTTGTTTCTTAGGCATGGACGCCTGTCCTGGAGAATGCTGTATTTGTTTCTTTGATTTTAAAGGAGGCTTAGACTTAGCAGAGGGTTTAATGCTTAACTGAGTAGGTCTGAAAACACCCTCTGAAGCTGCGGGTAGCTCAGGTACTCCAGATCCCTCTGAAGGGTTAGTTTTGGTAGACTGAATAACTTGTGCGTCCGAAGGTCCAGCCATTTCCACGTGGGAGTCAGAGGCGGCCTGTGGTTCTACAGAAGCGGTCGTCAGGGGCTGCGAAGGCATCTCGCTGAAAACCGGAGAACCGGCGACTGGCCTAGAAGAGGCTTCGATGTCAGTTTTGGGCCTCGGATGCCTATCCTTGTCTTTGCACTTTTTATGTATTCCGGTCATCGGAAGTTCCAACAGCATGGTATAATTGAATTTTCTACCAAAATAATGTTGTGTAAAATCAAACCGACGTTTAACAGTGCGATTGTTAAACCTAGTACAAAACCGACAACCAGTGACGTCATGGTCTGGGCCTAGGCATGGGATACAATAAGAATGGAAATCCTTATGAGGTATTTGCTTCCCACAAGAAATACAGTTATTAACTTTTACTGACATCGGTCTGAGGCAAGAAAAAGTTTCCTCAACAGGGTACTTAGCTTTGTAACTTCGGTTCTGGATTCGGAATGAAAATCTCAGGAGACGGCCGACCAGCACTTGCAAACTGCTTTTGCTTCGGGCACCGTGTGGCAAGAAAGACTGGGAAAAATGGCGTCGGCTGCATCTTGTATACCCCTGTCACACTGACGTCAGGGAGGAGGCGACAGCAACCAACGCCGGACCAAGACTTTGGAACTCAGGCCGACTGGGGAACCGCCTGATGGCAGGATAACCCAAGTGTAATGACTGCAGCAGTGTAACACGATGAGCCATCAGTGTACACATGTAACACAAAAGTTGGAACTAGACATTTAACAAAAAAGCTGTTACACATAAAAGATGTGAATAATAACTACTTAATATAAGGATGCTTTTTGTAATGTCTTCAAATGTCAATGGTCTCACAAACACAAAAAAAGAAATAGTGAATTATATTAAAAAATGTAGGGTGCAAATAGCTATGCTACAGCAGACACACTTGAAAAGAACTGAACATGTGAATTTGATAAAGAAAGGTTTTAAGGATTACCTGGGACAAAAGAAAAGAGGAGTACTTATATTAATTGCAAGAGGAGCTCCAATAGTGATAGAAGAGGATAAAAAAGGTAATAATGGTAGATCTGTAGTACTAAGAGGCTACTGCCAAGGGAGGAGGATTACACTGACATAAACATATTATCCACCTAAAACTGCTATAACGGAGTTCAAGAAAATTCTGAGAGAGATAATCAGCTTTCAGCAAGGAATAATGCTTACTGATGGGGACTGGAATTTGATATGCAGCAGTGAAGATGTGTCAGGGGGTCCAGAAGGGAAAGTATAACAAAGGAGAGTTGACTTTTGAATAAATTTATGAAAATATTTTGCATGGAAGATGTGAATTCAGTATTAGGAGTTCAGAGTGAAATTACACAGTATTCCCCAAGATACAAAAACTGGGCTAGGTAAAAAAGAATTTATATTTCACAGGAACACGTGCATTTAATTGAAGGTCTTGATACATACCGAATAACTATTTCAGAGTATGTGCCAATAATAACTAAAATAAAAACACAGGATAATGAAATAAAAATGAGGCACTGGTGCTTTCCTACCTATCTGTTGAAAAGAGAGGAATTTAAGGAATAGATAGTGGAAATTAAACAGGAGATATTAGAGAAGATAGATTTTTTTCTGAAAATAGTTAGAGTGGGATAACATTTAAGAGGAGTTCAAAAATTCAGTGGAAATAAAAGAAAGGGAGATATGGTTAAGAAGTAACCAGAATTATTAGGGAGACAAAGGTTAAAGTATTGCAGAACAGGGAGAATCTTACACAAGAGGAGGAGCAACTGCAGAATACAAAACAGAAAATAAGGGATTACCTCAATAATATGCATGAGTTTAGAAATATTCTGTTAAGGAAATGCTTTTTTGATAGCAACTCCAGAGCACAAAACTTTTAGCACAACGACTCAGGCAACAGAAAGTAGAAAGGTCCGTCGCCAAGCTTAGGGAGCCTATAACAAGGAAAGTAATAAGAGATCATATAAAGGTATTAGAAATACTTCAGAAATTCTGTGAAAGTCTATATAAAGCAGAGAAATATGAAAATCAAGAAAAGGTACAAATGGAAATGTTTATGGAAAAATTAAATATGCCAAGGTTAGAGGTAGAGAAGGCTCAATTACTAACAGTTAGCATAGGAGGAGAGGAGATAAAAATGGTGATATATAACCAATCTACAGAAAAGTCCCCATGAATAGATGGCATTCCTGTGGAAGTTTGGAAGCTAGGAGGGGAAAAGTGACAAAGATCGGAAAGGTTCATAGGTGTGTACTAGGCTAATGGCCCTGGAGCCTATTATAAGCCTAGCCCAAGAAGATTCCCTGGCATCATGCCGCCCAAAGTTAGTTCCCAGTGCCCCTTGTCAAGCAAGGCCACTGAAGTGATCCCCGGGGTGAACTTCCTACTGCCCATCCACTCGTCAAGATTTTTCTTAAAGAGGGCCAGTGAAGTGCTCTGCTTGACGTGAATGGGAAGTTTGTTCCAGAGTATGGGAAGTCTCTGGGTTAGGAAACTGTCCCTCCAGCATGTTCTGTTTATTGTGGTAATAAGGTTTTAGGTCCCTGGAGCGTGTGGCATAGAGGGATTGGTATTTCTTTAGGTGTAGCATATCTAGCAGCTCTGGGTCAGACATGGATTTGTAGGTCAAGCAGAGATTGCCTCTAAGTAGGCAATAAGAGACAGAGTATAGCTGGAGTTTTTTGAGACTGTCCATATAGGGGATGTGTCTAAGGCCTAAGATCCTCTTAGAGAGGTATTTTTGTGGCCTTTCCAGTTGTTGTAGGTGTCTAGTGCATTACATACCAAATGGGGCATTGTATTCTATAAAAGGTCTAATGAGGGACAAGTAGAGAGAGATTATGACCTCTTCCTTCCTGGATGAGAAACCTTTTGTAATAAGATGTGTCACATAGAAGGACTTTCTGACTACAGTGGCAATGTGGTTATCAAAGGAGAGGTTGCTGTCAACCTGTGTCCCCAGGTTTCTTATCACACCCTCTGTGTTTAGTGGACTACCGCCTATGTAGTAGTTCCTGAGCACCAAATGTTTCCTAAAGGGAATGGCAATGCTCTTTTTGGCACTAAGCTTAAAGCCATGGTTCTGGCACCAGTTACTGGTGTCAGTGAGGCCTTTTTGTAGAATGTCTACATCAGTTGGAGAATCAATAATGGCGCTCAGTTTGCAATCATCTGTGAACTTGGTCAGCCAGAGTCCCTTTGTGTTGGTTTGAACTTCAGAGAAGCAGATGCCAAACAGGAGAGGACCTAGGAGTGATCCCTGTGGGATCCTTATCTCCTGCAAGAGAGTAGTATTCCTCGAGTCTCTTCATGAACCACAAGTACTAGGAGACTTTCCCTGGAAAAGACTGTGGTCTCCGATGCCATCTTCTGGAAGAATTGTGCCAGGTGTTCCATATTCTCTTTGGTTCACAGGTATATATTAGGCTAATTGACCACCACGGCCTTTATAAGCGTGGCCATACAGCACAACTCAATTGCATCCCCTTGTACCCTGGGTGTTTATTAGGAGTGGGTATGTCAGTTAGGAAGTTTCTAGAGGTAATCTGGGGGATATGTTAGACAGGCAGACACTAATACACAAACTGTCAGAGAGACAGGGGCCAGACACATTAGGACAGACATGTCTCTGGCTGTAGGATTCCAGAAGAGACTCAAGGAATACTACTCTTTTGCAGGAGATGAGGATTGACTTAGGAAAGTTAAAGGAAAATCCATGGTTTTAGAAGCAGTATATGTGAATTATTGAGCCCTCTCTGCCTCCTTCTAGTGCCTGGATGATGAACGTATCTAGATAGGGACATATGTGAATGTTCTTTGTTCTGCAGTACGCAATTACAGGAGCCATGTACTTGGTGAAAATCGTGGGTGCAGTTCAAAACTTCAAAAGGCAGCGAGATTAACTAATAGTGAGACTCCACTGGTCCCTTTGGACAAGTATGAGAAGTAGGCATCCTTGAGGTGTAAAGTTAGCATCAAGGATGATTGAGCAAATAGGATTGGCAAAAAGGCCTTGTAATGTCAACATTTGGAATTTTGGAATCTTGACCCTCAAGGGCGTATCTACACCAAGAATGTGTTTCAGGGTCCCTACTTTCTGGCACTTGGAATAATCTTGAGTAGAACCCACTCTTTTGGGTCTGCCTTGGTATGGGTTCAATTATTACACTCAGTAGCACGGGTTCCTGTATTATAGGGTGCTGCAGATGCATCTCTTCTTTTGGCATGGTTGTAATTCTTAACATTTTGGGATGTTTTATGAACTAGATTTAGATTTTGTAACCCAGAAAGCCGATCTGCAACACTCATTTGTACTTTGTGGTATCCTCCCAGTTTAAGGCACTGACTTACTCTTCTTTCTAGTCTTAGAGTGAAGTGTGGGTAAAGGTTGGGGGTGGTGGTGTGGGTTGTGGGAGAAAATACATATAGTCATGACTGTTCCCTGGAGTTGTGCAGGACCTTGGGAGCTCCCAGGTTTCCTCTTACGGTCCTCCATGCCAGTCTTATTGCACTGGACCTTCTTTAATTTTACTTCTCTGTCTTTTCCATGCCTGGAATAATAGGACGCAGGTTTAGGTAGGTAGTTCTTAGCATACCTAAAGATGAGGAGGTGAAAACAATTCTTCACTTACAGTATAGGCCTAAAGGTTTCCTCCACTTTGTAAAAGACTTAACCAGTGGGGGCTTCAAAAGAGAAGCTCAGAATTTAGTGGTGCATTGAAGAGCTGCACTTTCACAGCCTCCCAATAGGTATTGTAACTTCAACCAGACATGTCTTCTCATCACAGACCCTGTAGTTGTCAAGAGTGTTCTGCCTCCTGACAGCCTGGGTGAACTCTCCTTCAGGTTCCCTGTCAGACATTTCCTTAACCTCTTCCGTTATTTTTTCCAGGGCAAAAGACTGAAACATGATCATGTGTGTCTGCAGTGGATGGCCCTGAAGGGCAGAATGGCGTTGCGTATACTTTCTTCCCAATATCAGTCCAGCAATCTGATTTTCCTACCATTTGGGAGAGTGCTGGTTGCAGGAAGTAGTTTGCACCCCTTTTCTGGATCTGTGGACATCACTGCTGGATCCACTACAGGGTCTTTGAAGAGGAAACGGTGGGACTCCTGTGCCCTGTAAAAAGTATTAGGCTGTCTTAGAGTAGGGGGCTGGTATCCACTTACTTAAAGGCAGCCAAAAAACATCTCTGGACCTCCCAGAACTGAAGGATCTGACACATGTTTAGGGACATTCAGAGGCAATAATTCAAAATATCTTTCCTGGGTATCTGAAACTACTTTTGCTTTCAATGTGAAGTACTGTTTCACTCTTCAAAAAGAGTATCCAAATGCAAAAGAAACAAAATTCACAGCAGATATGGACATCTTTAGAAAGAATCTTTCTTAAAAAGCAGACATACTACAAAACATAGCAAGATGTTTCACTAAGCTAGACAATACAAAGTTACCAACAACACAAATAACCAATAATCAATAAGTGGTAAGAAAATTCCTTAGTGGGGCTTATATCCTGAGTAGGCCAACCCACATAGGATTACTGTTGCAGTAGTAGTACACACATTGTGAACTGCAGTAAGAAAGACCTAAAATGACTATGTCAGATGGTTTTATACAGAGAAATGTCCTGACCTCCCTGAGAAATGGACATCTGCCACGTATGATCATGGAAGGGTCCTCAGCTCTGGAAGTCAGCAGAATGTCAGGCCTTCTGTGACTGAACTCAATAGTAAGGTCTGCAGCAGTTATCCAAGTGAAGAATACAAGGAGGTTGCCTTTTTACAGTACAAAAATGTCATGGGTTCATGGCCAGAAGGTGATGCCAGTCAAACCTGATCCACTGTTATAACAATGTTACAGGATGACTTGACAGGAATACTAGAACAAGTGGGACACCTTGTTTTATCAAAGCTGCAATTCAGCTCCAGAAATGCAGCTGCAAATTAAACTGCAAGGGATGAAGATAAAACTGAGACTACAGAACTGGACTGTGACTTGGCTAAGGGTAACACACTACAGAAGTGACAGTGGTGAAAGCACAGGGCTCATTCCAGGGTCCACTACTGTTCAGTTTGTTTATTTAAAACACAACTGAGTGATTATGAAACAAGGAAACAAAATAAACTTCTTTGCTGATAACAGTAAAGGGTGGAGTAAGACTAAGGCAGGGGTCTTGGGGAGGCCAGCCAAGTGGAAGAGAGGCAGCTATAGTCCATTACACACAAATACAAAGTATTGACCTAGTTCACAACAACACTGTGTTAAGTGTCAACTAGTGACTAGAAATAATAGCAACGGAGTAGAGAAAGAATCTGTGATGTTAAATTAATGTGTTCATTTAGTGGGCTGCTCCCATGACCCTATGCAGCCAAGGCCTAGGGTTGCTGATCACACCTGGATTGTACCACTAGGTTTACTGTAAACAGACTCGCAAACTTAGGCATAAATCCCTGTCACCAGATGGAGAGCAAATTGGCTTGATGACAAGACAGACATGGTTAAAGTGGGTGATTCCAGTTTCAGAAAGAGGCCAGTCACTTGTGGTGTGCCACAGGGCTGACAGCTGAGAGCACTCCTGTTCAGTATATACTTCTCAGATGCCAAGGCCAATGTGGAAAGACCTCTGGATGATAACATTTGCAGACAACTGCAAGTTGGGAGCAATCACTGAATCTGCCAACAATGCAGATATGCTATACGAGGGTCAAAATCAGGTAAAAAATTGGTGTTAGAACCACGGCCTGAAACTAAATGCGAAAAAAATGCATTATTGTACCCTTTGGGAAATCTCCATCTCCATCCTTATCAACAGAACTATTTTAGAAAGCAAAATTCCTGCCATATGGAAAGTATCCCACATCATCCCATTACATAAAGGTGGGTCATCTACTGAACTCACCAACTTTCGGCCTATTGCCTTACTCTCTCCAATAGCGAAGATAATGGAAAAATGCATTCACAGACAACTACTTGACCACCTCCTCCAAAATAAACTACTTGCCAACTGCCAATATGGCTTCAGGCCATTCCATAGCACAACCACTGCCCTGCTGTCCTTTTCTGACTCCATACACAAAAATCTTAACAATAACACTTTCTCCTCTGCACTATTTATTGACCTTTCAAAAGCCTTTGATATGATAAACCACAATATACTTATAGACATACTAAAAGCCCAATCACTTGACCAACAAGCATTACAATGGTTTAAGTCCTACCTGGAAAACAGACAGCAAGCAGTACTTTGGGATAACAATCTTTCTACATCCCTCCCAGTGAGTACCCCAAGGCTCCATCTTAGGACCCCTATTCTTTTCCTTATTTATTAACGATCTTCATACCCAAATTCCTCAAGCCACCTGCATACAATATGCAGATGACTCTACTTTAATTTGTTCAGCCAAGACTATAGCCTCTCTCCAATCCCGCACTCAAACTGTATTCAACAGTGTTGAAAATTGGTTTACACAACACTGCCTCCTCCTGAACCCCAAAAAACAAAATTACTGCTCTTTGCTCCAACTCTAAAATCACCTCAACTGTACTTCACAATTACCTCAAACAATGGTACTAACATAACCCCTGACACAACAATCCGTCTACTAAGAGTAACAATTGATAACAACCTTAGCTATGATGACCACATTAGTTCTACAATAAAGTCCGTTAACAAAAAACTAGGCACCTTTTACAGAATCAAACCCTTCCTCACCCCATCAGCCAGAATGACTATTGCCCAGACCCATCTAATCTCTACCCAGTTCTATGCTTCTGCGATATACACCAATCTATCTAAGAACAACCTTACCAAACTTTCCACCAGTTATAATAATATAGCCAGATTTGCCACTGATACCCCATTTAGAACTCATCACTGTCTCAACCTTAAACAACTGGGATGGCTAGAACTGCAAAATCAACTACTCTGTCAACAACTAGTTATCACCCAAAAGATCCTTTATCACCCTAACAATACCCCTATCCTCACTAATCTGATCACACCATACAAAAATCTTGAAACACTACGCTCAGCAAACAAGCTCCTTGTTGCCACTACTAAGTCAAAAAACAAAGCTGGGGACTCACTTTTCTCCAACACAGTAGGTAAAAACTGGAACCAGCTTCCTACTGAACTATCCACCCTTGCTTCTACTTTCCAATTTAAAAAACATCTTAAAGAACATCTTAAATCTCACTGGCTTTGTCCATGCTCTAACCCTGACTGACATCTTATTCACCTTCTTGCTCTCTGTACACTTCTCTTCCATACTATTTCTTTGATGCTTACTTTGTAATCTAAAAAATAAATAAATAAATAAAAAAATTATATATATTATTGTCTTTGTTTATCTCTCTGTTATTGATATTAACTTCAACCTACCAAATTAATTATTACTATTTTTGTTCTTGCCTCTTCTATGTGGCACAACTCATAAAGGTATGGCTATATTGGCTAGGCTTGTAAAGGGTCTTGAGCCATTAGCCTAGTAATCTCCTATGAACCTATATGAGTTGGGGAGGGAGGGGCTGCGGCAACAGTGAATGTAATCTGTGGGTATAACCTATCCTAATGGATAAATACTCCAAAACTGAAGGAGTCTTGTGCACATTCATTACTGTGTTCAATTCTGAGGCCATAGAAGGAAACTGACAAATCAATAGGACTTTGTGCTCCACCTCTAGTGGAAAACAGAAACCTCACAGGTCATCTTAGGTTAAGCAAGGGAAATGACATCCTGATATCATTGCACTAGTTGCTCCTACAGCTATGGACAGTGACCAACTTTACTACATCTGCGATTGTTCCCAGTTCCACACCTGCAACTCCTCATCAGATCCCTCGATTTAAAGCAAGGTCAACTTCTCAAGGAGTCAAAGGGCTCATCTTACAAAGGGTCATGTTGTCTGGTGGTAGCTGATTAGGAAGAAGTAATGTGGAGCTCTGGCAGTTTGGAATCTGGGAGACATATGGACTGAAAAAAAATCAATAAATAAAATAAGAATGAGCCGAGTTATAGGTCTGTCAGTAAGGATCTTCTTCTAATCCTTTCTTTATCACCAAGGTCATGCTGCCTTTGCACCTAGGTTTTGTTTAACAGTATTTTAAGAGGAGGAGAAGTATCAACATCCTGGAAAAAGTGGTGGTAGCTACAATACCTAAAGAGGGCAAAGATCCAGTTCATAAAGACCCATTTCAATACTAAACCATGACTACAAAGTGTTTATGTATATAATGGCTGAAAGAATGGCAAACGTGATGCCAAAATTGATAGATATGGATCAATGTGGTTTTGTGGAGGGGAGGCAAACATTTGATATTAAACAGAACACTGATGATCCAGAGGGAAGCAGAATGTAAGAAAATACCACTGTTATTGTCAGGTCTTGATGCACAGAAAGTATTGACAGAGTAAGCTGGAACTTTATGAGCAGGGCAATTGAAGCATTTGCATTCTCTGACAAAATTATAAGGTTAATTAGGTGGACAGAGGAGGGATTGAAGGTGAAAATTAAAGTGGGTGAGGTCCTCTCTGATAATTTCTGCTTACGCAGAGGGATCAGGCAGGGATGTCTGTCCCTCCTAATCTCCCTCCCCTTTGCTAACTGCAACATATTTAGAACCATTGGCAAATAACATAAGGGACTCAGAAATTCAAGCATACAATTGGTATGGTAGTCAAGAAAAGTGGCTCTGTTTACAGATGATGACATTTTACAACCGAGAAAAGCCAGGAAAGGACATTGCAGTCTTGTGGAACATTTTGAGACAGTTTCAAATCTTTTTTGGGATAAAAAATGAATGAAGCTAAAACAAAGGCAACAGCGGTAAATTATGTACCCCCACACAAATTGGTTCAGCAACATCCATATTTATGGGGACATGGTAAAATTAAGTATTTAGGAGTATTGATTAAAACTTATTCCGTTGTGGCAGCTAAGGATATGTGATAAGAGACTAAACAAACGTTAATACAAACACTGAGAAAATGGAAGCTCTCTTACATGGATATGGAAAGTAAAACACAAGCAGTTAAAATGTTTTTAGTCCCTTTAGTTTTATACAAAATTCAGGCATATTTTTATCAACCAGAGGAGAAGTTGTGGATAGCAATTAATAAAGAGCTGAAAGATTTTATCTGGGAGAGTAAGACAGTGAGAGTCAAGTGGGATATGTTGATTCTTCCAATAGTACAAGGCAGATTGGGATTACCCGATTTGAAGGGGTAAGATCAACACAGTTAAAGCTCCTATACATAGCACAAGGAGAAAACTATAATACAAAGTGGAAATGGATGATGATGAAACAGGAGGAAAAGCTCAAGTAACAAGGCCAGACTGTGGATTTTTAATGCAGACCTTTTAGGAGAAGATCAATAATCATAAAGAATATTATATTCATACAGTAGCAGAAAGTATTCTACGAACTAAGCCAACATGGGAATGAAGAAAGGAGATACTGCTGATATGAATGACTGCAATTAGGGATACAGACAATAGGCAAGAGGGGGCTGGAATTTATTGAAGAAAACTGGCAAAGGAACCAAGGTATTGGGAGCAAGTAACTATAGAGGGAAAGGTAATAGAATGGGAAGACACCAATAATTTATTTGGACTGCAGGTTAGAGATTGCCTTCCCTATCAAGGATTGACATCACAGAATAGGCAAAGAAAAAGAAATAGAGGGTCGCAAATGAAAGACCAGCACTGGTCGAGTTTTTAGCAGAATCTAGAACAGAAGCTGCCGTTAAAAAAGGAATAATTAGTAGACGATATAAAATAATGCATGATAACTATATGAATCAATCAGAGAAGGTTAGAAAAAATTGGGAATAAAGATTGTATAAGCAATTCACAAAGAAACAGTGGGGATAAACGTATGCCTTCAAATGTGCAACAAAAGTTAGAAGATTTAGGATTTTTGCTTGGAAATGTTTACATAGATATTTTTATACCCCAAGTAGACTTCAGACAATTTTTCTTCAGGCAGACAGCAAATGTTGAAGATGCGATGGGGAAAAAGAGCTTAAAGGGAATATATTTTCTAGGAGTGTAATGAGTTGGCAGATTTTAAAGATTGTCTGCAGACTACTCTGTCAGAAATGATGGGTGAGCAAATTGATGTAACTAGAGAAATGACTTTTCTGAGCTATGATACAGAATTTAGGAGTGTAAGGCCTTGCTGAGTCTAATTATGGTGGCTGCCAAAAAATCAATTACTAGAAAAGAGAAATCAGCATCTAAACCACCTGTACTAGAAGTAGTCAGTACTGTAACAGAGATAAAAAAAAACTGGAACTGTGATATTTAGAAAAGTGGAGGAGCAAATTACACAGGGAAAAAATGGGAATTTTGGGAACAATACATACAGGGAAGGAATGAGGTTTATAAGAAGGTAGGACTTGAATGAGCTATGTAATGTTTGACTGAAAATGACTGGGGTAGATTATAAGTGATATATAATGTTTCAACTAGAATTATACGAATACGGTTTGTAATGTAAAATGCTTGCAAGTGGGATTGTGTCAATATGGTTTGTTTTCATTTATATAAATGTATGACTGCCTATGTCATAAGTGATCATTTTAATAAAGATGTTACTTGTTAAAAAAAAAAAAAAAAAAAAAAAAAAAGAGTTAACACCTTTCATATCACTTTTCCCATACTACCTACTTTATTTTTGTATATTTATCCTCTACTAGTTGGTCTCATTTTATGTGTGCTTAGGCTTTCTTGCTAGACCTCTGCTTATGTTGCATTTATTGCTCAATTACATTGTTATTCAATTGCTTTTATTTGTTATGCACTAGAACCTACTGTTATAGCCCAGTTTGTTGCGTTTTTATTGGATGATCTGTTCATCTTCTTCTTTGTTCACAGTAATGTTCACTACAACTTAGGCTGGGCCTGCAAGTGGTTATGTTAACACATGTAAATAAAATTTAAAAAAATACATCCGTCACATGCAGCTTTCAGATTTGACCGGTAGAAAGGAAACTGTTCTTCTGAGATCAGAGCTCTACCTCAGTAAACAAACTTCTTCTTCTTTTGGCTTTTCCCGGTTAGGGGTCGCCACAGCAGATCATCTGTCCGCTCATGATTGGCAATGCAGTTTTACAGTGTCGAGTTGCCAGCCCAGCGCCCAACCTTTCACAGAAGGCACATGCACGCACACACTCACACCTAGGGCCAATTCAGAGTGTCCAATCCACCCACTACATGTCTTTGGGATGTGGGAGGAAACCGGAGCACCTGGAGGAAATCCACGCGACCACAGGGAGGACATGCAGACTCCGCACAGAAGGCACCCCAGCCTAAAATCGAACCGGAGAACCTCTTGCTGTGAGGTGGCAACGCTAACCGCTGCACCACTCTACCTCGGTAAACAAACTAAAAAGAATAAATAAATCGCTGAACATTATCAATCTGCAAATGAAAACACTTTTTTTTACAAAGACCTAAAGATAGAATTTTATCTAGGTTAGACCAAGATGAGTTACCCAATAGTACAAAGTTGCCATTTACGAAAATGCAATGTGCTACATTTATTTTGCACTAGAAATGACTCCAGTTAATCATATAAAATAAACTATGCTACCTACTTGTATAATCAGAAAGTGGGCAAAATCATGGGCCAGATTACAAAAGAGTTGCTTGCAGAGCAAGTCTAACTTGGTTGTGAAAGACTTGCTCTCAGCGTAACTGACATATTTTGGTGTAAGGCTGATCTATAAATAGGCTTAGTACTGGGACCTTATTCTAAAACACCTGCTCTCAGTGCAAGTGATCATCTACATGGAGAGCAAGCTTTTGGGAATCAGGTCCCACGACTTAATACAATCACAACAGCAAGATTTTCTCCTCTGTTCAGTCTATATTACTAAAAGTCATCAAAGAAAGAAATGGATACTAACACAAGTGTGTCTCTGGAAAACATGCTACCAGGTATGCACATAATGAATAAGCTAACTATTGCTATAATGCCTACCTTCTTTGAGAATCCTTTAACATGTGTTCATTTAAAAACTTACCTAATTCACAAAAAAGGGGGTGTTGTGCTTGTCTAAAATTATATTTACAAACTTTAAAATGCTAAACCACATATCAGAGATATAAAATCTGTACTGTGTGAACAAAAGATTCAGGGTCTTAGTCAATGATTACGCTTCAAGTGATAAAGTATAACATCAACAGTAAATCCAACTTGAGGACCTCTAGAAGATATTTAACTTCAGACAAATATAGCTCTACTGTGTATACATAAAATGCAATGTTGCTACAGCACTGGTTAGCTTTGATTGCTGGAATAAGGTGCAGTATTGAGCATTTCCACTGGCCAGCTTGTTTGAAAATTGCTTAACTTAGGTTGTATTTAGGCAGCACATTTGCAAGGGCCTGTGCTCAGTTTACAGGAACTGCTCTGGGACTCGTGTGATCTCTGACCTCTGGAGTGAATCCAAATGAAATTCAAGGCATCGTTTAAAATCTACAGAAAAATAAGTATTTTTATTCACTGTACTGCACTTTTAAACAGTGTATTACTAAATTGCCACCTACCTTTAACTGTTTTGCTGTTTCACGGTTTTAACTGTTTGCTGTTTGAGACCGTTTTTCCTGCACTTTGTATTTTCCAGTACTTGTGTATTTTACAGCATAAGTCAGATTCAGATTGCTGAATCTAGAGTGTTTGGGATTATCTGAGTACTAAAACCAGCCATCTTATATTAAGAGGGCCTCCTGCACCCCTGTGGCAGAAGATTGTAGCAAAGGACCCATCTGAGTTGGAGACTGTTGGAATAAGGCTCGGTACTGAGCATTTCCATTGTTTGAAAATTGCTTAACTTGTTTTAAAGAGGGTTCTCACAACTGCTACATAAGCCCAGCGTTTGTGTGAGTTTGCAACTGTTTTAACACAGCTCCACAAAGTTTGGTGACCACCCACTGGTCTATCTTCATCTGAACAATCTGAAGCATTGTTTTGTGCATCGTGCACCTTCGCACAGCACCGCACAATGGAGATAACCACTGGCAGTTATAGCCACAAAAGCTAAAGTACATTTATTTTCCCTTAGAAGCTGCCTGTGCTCCAACTGAGGAGTCCCTTAAATTGCACTTAGCTGCTTGAAGAGCACCTCAGCTGGGCTTTCCATAGCATTTGCCACTTTAACTGGAATCTCCTAATCCCCAACAGTCTCGTATCCCTTGAGAGCCCCAATAGTATGACCCCAGTGTTAAGCCCCTAGTTAAACCACATCTTCCTCATTAAAGTAAGCAAATTTAAACCTAGTATAATGGATGGTCAGTTCTCCTCCATTTCTCCTGCCAGCCTGATTGACATGGGTATCCTGAGGCATTGTAGCAATTGCCTCATGTACACTGACAACCTATTACTCCTAAACCACTCAAGTTCAATTTGTGAGAGATGCATACACACTATGACTTTAGAATCCTTGCTCTCTCATTCACAAAACACTGACACTAAACAGGTTCTCAGGCCACATTCTATACCTCCTGCAGAAACCAGTCTCTCAACACATAAACCATCATATGCGGAGGTACTCACCAGAAATTTACCTAAACACTAGAGACCTCTGTAACACAAACATGCTACACCTAATAGAGTAACCACAGGACTCAATACACACAAAACCACAAGCACAAATGTCTCACCAAACAAGCCCCTAAGATAAAGCACAGCTAAACCAAATTATTTGGTCACAGGTGACTTTATAGTGAGACACACACATGTCCTACTCACCAGGCTGGACAAGGAGAAGGTTACAGTCAGCTGTCTGTCAGGTGCCACGATCCACCAAATCACACACACACACACGTCTCTTCACAACATGTACCATTATGATTCCATCATAGGTCATGTTGGTGTGAATGATTTGAGAAGTACCTCACTGGACTATATGAAGGGAGACATGACTGAGCTCTCTGAATACGTGCCTCAGGCAGGTATGTTCCTAGCCCTGAGCAGCATACTACCTTCACCTAACATGACACCACAATATAAACAAAAAATGACAGACTTCAACAACTGGCTTAGTTTCTGGTGTCATTTTAAGGGAATCCAGTATGTCAGCTTGGGATGACATGGTAGATAGACCATACTATTTTGCCAGAGACGGTCTTCATCTGCCACCTCTGGGATTTCGGTTACTGGCTAAGGCTCTTGGCTCCACCATAGTGCCTTTTTAGGCAGTGTCACAAGAACAAATTTCCCAATGTAAAACTATCTTCAAAAAGCAACCCAAAGCTATGCTGCTAAATGCAAGGAGTCTAAACTTAAAACTGGAAGCAGCCATCACCTTAGAAGATGCTGACATCTCTTCAGTCACAGAGACTTTGATTAAGACTGTGGAAAGCACCCCAGCTATATTGGGTTATAATGCCCTCCACACAGACCACAAACTGAAAGTGTGAGAACTAATGGAGGTGCAGTATCAATATTCATCAAAGATAAATACACCTCTAGATTGGTTAAACAAAATGATTCCCTTGAACTAATCCAGGTCCAGTACTCCTCTCCAAGGTATTGCCAGTTAAAGGACCCCCTCCATGAAAAAAGATACCCACACTGCATACTTGGATCTACTTTAACTGATACAACCAAACACCTTGGTTTTAGGTGACTTTAACTACCCATCCATAGACTGGGCAAGTTATACATGTACCAGCACAGTGGCCCAAAGGTCATCAACTCCAGTGTCCTGGACCAGTTGGTTGACATGCCCACAAGGGGCTCAAACATTCTGGATCTGGTGCTCACTAACACGGGTGATTGTTGCATCACCCCATGTGTGCAACCCTCCCTAGTGAGGTCTGATCATAAATTAGTCTCATTAGAAATAACAATAACACCTGCCCCCATCAGCACCCACTAGACTAAAAAACTTCTCCAAAGCCAATTACAACTTAATATGAGATGGCATTAACAGCTTCATATCCCTGCCTTCACTGATGGTATGGACACCTATACTGGGATTTATACCAATGCCTTGTATAAACATCTATACAAATGTACTGACTTAGCCGTACCTGATAGGCTCAAAACAAGATCCTCAAGAAAGAACAAGCCTGCCTGGTGGACATCTGGCATAAACAGGTTATACAATAAGAGAAAGAAATTGCTGTCCAAGAGCAGGGAGGAACGGTCTCTGAAGTGAAAGCATTTCCTCCCTGGCTTAAACAAGCAAATAAGACACCTCGTAAGGTATTCTAAAGCTAACTATGAATCCAAACCAGCCTCCACCGTTAAGGATAACCATAAGGCCTTCTTCAGCTATGTCAGAAACCTTATAGGAAAAGCCCAGATCTGCACGAAACTGGTCAATTTCACCACATATACTGAACCCACAGAAATAGTCAACCTGCTAGCTGACAGGTTCAGTGAAAATGTCTTCCCACTGTCTCCACCTCATATCCCCCAAAGCATCCCTACCACCTGCCCTCCACCTAGCATCTCCAAGGAGCAGGTCATAAACATTCTCTCCAAAGCCAAAAACATAGCCTCTATGGGACCTGATAATATCCCAGGCTGCATTCTAAGTGGATTAAAACAGGAACAAGCTACACCACTGGGTGCTCTTTTTTAACCACAGTCTAAGCACTTCTTTTGTACCTGCTGAATGGAAAACAGCAACAGTTATTCCATTACATAAAGGAAGCGTCTCCACAGACCCTGAGAACTACAGACCCAAAAGCCTAACCAGTCTAATCTGCAAGGCTATGGAAAGAACAATCATGGACCTCATCAACAAAGATATAAGAAAACCACCAAAAGCTTGACCCAACCCAGTTTGGCTTTGTTAAAGGGAGATCCTGTCTCTTGAACTTGGTGGACTTCTTTGAGACAGTCACCAAAGCCCTGGACAAAGGCAAATCCATGCATATGGTCTAAATGGACCTGGCAAGTGGGTTGCAAACTGGTTCACCGACAGAATGCACACAGTCAAAATAGGTGACTCTACCTCCACCTGCAGAACCATAATCAGTGGTGTTCCACAGGGATCAGTTCTGGGGCCCCTATTGTATTGTTTGCAATCTACTTCTGGGATGTACAGACTAAAACAAAAGGTCTGTGGCTGACAATGTTTGCTGATAATTGCAAACTGGGTGCAGTGATCAAGTCCCCAGATGATATCAACATCCTACAAAAGGGACTTACACAGACAAACAACTGGTGCCAAAGTCATGGGCTAAAATTCAATGCAAAACAATGCATCATCGTTCCCTTCAGCAAGAGGTGATGTCCCTGCAGATTACCACATTAACAACAACAGCATAAACACGCAATCAGTTGTTGAGAGATTTGGGTACATAGGTTAACAGCAACCTTTCCTTTGACCACCACATCTCCACAGTGGTAAGAAAGGGCTTTCTACATCACATACCTCATAAGTAAGGGCACTCTCCAGAACAAAAGAGGTTATAACCTCCATGCACTCCTCACTCATCAGGCCAATAATACAGTACAATGCTACTTTTGGTATGTGTGTACCTTACCAGGCACCTGCAGCAACTGGAAAGACCTCAGAAGTGTCTTACAAAGAAAATTCAGGGTCTTCAGCATTTGTCACATGCTGACAGACTGAAATCACTGTCACTATACTCTGTCTTACAGACTACTCAGAGGTGAACTCTGCCTTGCATATAAAGGAATCTCAGATCCTGCTCTAATGGAAATGCTGCACATTCTTAAGATGCACTCGGTCTAGGGAACTCAACCTTGTATGCGACATCATCAGGACTTGCTGGAGAGACAGATTTGTCTCACACAGGTTACCTCTCCTCTGGAACAAACTTCCAATTCAGGTGAAGCAGAGCCCCTTGCAGACCCTATTTAAGCATAATTTGGATGATGGGATGGGAAAAGTACAGTTTTGTACCTACCATAAATGTAGATGTTCGAAGATCCACATTGCTGCAGTCCTTACACTTGGGTAGTCCGCTGTCCTCGGTCGGCCCGAATATCAAAGTATAAGGCTGACGTCGGTCAAGGCGCATTTGACTGACATCAGGACGTCAGGGTACAAATGCGCATGACCGACGTCATATCCTCAGTCTTTTCTTGCCCCAGATGTCAGAAGACCCTAAAAATAAAGGTCAAAACCAAAAGACAGCAAACAACTAACCAACCACCCTTGCACTAACTATATGTACAAAATATACAATATACACAATATGTACAACCCAACCCACACAACCACCTCTAACTGCAGAGGGAAGGAGGGAGGGTAAATTGGACTGCAGCAATGTGGATCTTCGAACATCTACATTTATGGTAGGTACAAAACTGTACTATGTTCTTCATCTCACATTGCTGCAGTCCTTACACTTGGGTAGAATCCCAAAGCAGAGGTAAGGGAGGATGGCTAACTACAAGGAAGCAGGAGCTGCCAAAATGCCCTGCAAAACAGCAGTGGCAAAACCAGCCCTGGATTTAGAGTAAAGTGGCAGGTGATAATGCCTAGAGAAAGTATGCACTGAACTCCAAGTAGCTGCCTCCAAAATATCCTTGGTTGCCACTCCCTCAAAAAGCTGTTGAAGTGGCAGTAGCCCTAGTGGAATGAGGCCTAATCCCAGCTGGAACCTCCTTGCCATGATGGGAATAACAGAAAGCAATGCAAAACCCAATCCACTTAGAAATAGTTTGTTTTGACACAGGCTTGCCCTGAGAACTCAAAGCAAAAGAAACAAACAACTGCTGAGACTGCCTGAACCCTTTAGTTCTGTCCAAATAATAACGCAACTGCCTGTGTACATCTAAAGTGTGCAAAATCTTTTCCCCTTTATTTTGGGGATTTGCATAAAAAGTAGGCAAATGAATAGTTTGGTTTAAAGCCACACTAGAAACCACCTTAGGCATAAAGGAAGGATTAGTACGTAATGATACCCTATCCTTATGGAAAATCAAAAAAGGCTCAACCGCCATAAGGGCCTGCAATTCAGAAACCCTTCTTGCAGAGGTAATTGCCAACAAAAAAGCAGTCTTCCATGATACATATTTCAACTCAGAAGTAGCTGCAGGCTCAAAAGGTTGTAGAGTGAGTTTCTCCAACACAAAATTGAGATCCCAAGCAGGAGTAGGAGCTCTTCGTGCGGGTCTTATATTCTTTGCCCCTCTAAGAAATTGCTTGAACAAAGGATGAGAAAACAATGGTGGGACACAATCATAGTGAGCCGAAATTGCTGCAGAATGAACCTTAATAGAAGAGAAAGACAAACCTTTGTCCAGTAACTCAGTAAGATATTGAAGAGCCACACTCAAATTAGGCTCAGAAACATCAAAATATTTTGCTGCACTCCAAAATAAAAATCTCTTCCATTTATCTGCGTACACTTTCCTTGTACTAGGCCTTCTAGCTTCCAAAATCACATTCAAAACTTGTTGTGGAAGTTGAGACCCTCTATGGTTCAAAACAGAATATGCCAGGCTGTTAGGTGAAGAGAGTGAAGTTTGACATTCAGCAAATGGCTGTCCTCCTGTGACAACAGGTGTGGAATTGAAGGCAAAGGCCATGGAGGCTTCCGTACCAGACTTCTCAGTAATGGGTACCAGTGCTGTCGAGGCCAATCTGGAGCTATTAAAATCATCCTTGGCTTGTCCTGTCTGACCTTTAGAAGTACCTTTGGGAGGAGAGGCAGAGGAGGAAAGGCATACACATGAAGATTGCTCCAATTGAAAGAAAGAGCATCCACTTTCCAAGCTGTGGGATGAAACCTTTTTGTGCAAAACTTTGGCAGCTGATGGTTTAGTGGAGAAGCGAACAGATCTATGTCTGGAGTTCCCCATGACACTGTCAATTTCTGAAATACATGAGGATCCAATTTCCACTCGTGGGGATCCATAATTCGTCTGCTCAACACATCTGCTAAGGAGTTCTGTGCTCCTGGCAGAAACCTTGCCTGAAGATTGAGCTGTAAACTGAGAGCAGTCTCCCACAAAATCATTGCTTGCCTGCATAGAGGATAAGAATGCGTTCCCCCTTGCTTGTTGATGTACCACATGACAGTTGTGTTGTCTGTTAGAATCAACACCTGCCCTGGAAGAAGTAGATCCTTGAAAGCTATTAATGCAAACTGGACTGCTAACATCTCCTTCAGGTTGATATGTAGATGTTGTAGTCTGGCAGGCCACTTGTCTTGTATCCACTTTCCATTTAGATGAGTTCCCCAAGCTTTGTCTGAGGCATCTGTCGTTAAAATCTGACTCGCCTCTGGCCGGGTCACAGAGAGTCCCTTGTTTAGGTGACATTCCTGAGCCCACCACAAAAATTCCTTTTGAATGCAAGGTATTATTTGAATGACAGTGTCTAGATCCTGGCAGTGCTGTGTCCATACATTTTGAGATACCATTGCAGCTTCCTCATATGCAGTTTGGCATTGGGAAGCACCAGAATACAAGATGCCATGAACCCTAAGGCTTGAAGGACTGTCCTTGCAGTCAGCCCGGACTGATGAGATAGCTGATGGAAGTAAAGGGATAGACTCTTTTGTTTGTCCGGGGTTAAAAGGCCATCTGGGATGCTGTATTCAGTCTCACACCCAGAAAGCACATGTCCTGAGAGGGTACTAGACTGGACTTTATTTCGTTCACAGAATACCCCAGGCATCTTAGCACTGCTATCACATATTCCAAATGATGAAGAAGCTCTTCCCTTCCTTGAGCCAGAATCAGGCAGTCGTCCAAATAAGGATAGATCTGTATTCCTTTTAGCCTGAAGAAAGCTATCACTGGAGCCAGAACTTTCGTGAATACTCTGGGCAGTAGATAAGCCAAAGGGCAATGCAGAGAACTGATAGTGAGAAGTCCCAGCTCGAAAACGCAGATACTTCCTGCAACTTAGTCTGATAGGAACATGAAGGTAAGCCTCCTTGAGATCCAAAGTTACCATCCAATGATCTTTGCCCAGCAGAGGTAAAAGCTGCTGTAACGTCAACATTTTGAACTTGGGAATGTCCAGATAAGTGCTGAGGGTAGATAAATCTAAAATTGGTCTCCACGTGTTCCCCTTCTTTGGTACTAGGAACAGGCGAGAATAAAATCCTAGGCCCACTGCTGGCATAGGGACCGGCTGTATGGCCCCTATTTGGAGTAACAGAGAAACTTGCTTGTGAGCCTCTATTCTTTGTTGAGGAGGAACGTCTGGCATGCCTTTGAAAGGAGGCAAGGTATGGAAATAAAACCTGTAACCGTGGTGTATGATATCCAATACCCATCTGTCTTGGGTAATTAAACTCCAATTTTCTTTGAAAAGTGCCAACCTTCCTCCCAAAGGTGCTGCCAGACGAGAAGGCTCTGGCAGCTGAAAAGGTAGGTCATTGGGTCTGTTTACGAAAGGACTGACCCCTGCCCTCACCCGAAGACTGTGCAGGAGAACTCCCTGTTCTAGGCCTGAAAGAGCCCTGAGCTCTGCCCTTACCACGTCTAGATTTACCCCTAGACTGGGAATCATAAGAAGGATACGTCCACCCCTTAGTAGGCCAATGTCTACTAAACTTTGGAGGCTGGACCTGCAAAAAATCTTTAACAGTCTGCATAGACTTAGCCTTGTCTTCCATTTTCTTTAAAACTGCCTCAACAGGAGGACCAAACAACACGTCAGATTGTAAAGGAGCATCTAAAATCCTTGTTTTAACATGTTCAGCCAAATTTTGATCCCTTAGCCAGGCGTGCCTGCGAAGAACTGACCCAGTGGCAGCCACCCTAGACGAGGCTTGTACAGCATCAAAACCACATTGCAAAGAATGCTTACCCACCTGTTCAGAAACATGTACTAAATCCTGCAACTCTTTACAATCAATACCTACTGCCAGAGCATCAACCTTAGACTTCAATTGTGAAAGGAGATAGTTTTGGTATTTCAACATGTGAAACTGGCAATTCAAAGCCCTCATAGCAAGAGTGGAAGAAGTATAAACTTTCTTTCCCCATCTATCCAAGGCCCTAGCCTCTTTGTCTGCAGGAACCGGATTCTTTACAACAGAAGCCTTAACACCTTTAGGCCCCTGGCTAACAGTTTCTGGGTCTGCCCTAGGACTCTTAAAGATACTTATGAGCTTCAGGCACCCTGTAATATCTATCCGGCTTAACAGGAGCAGGAGGCAAAGAATCAGGATTAAGAGAAGCCTCTGAAAAAACATCTTCCACTACATCCAAAACAGGAGGTATAGCCAAAGGCCTATGCTGGGGTAAAAACAAAAATTCCCTAAGCCTTTTCCTGGAATCAGAGAAGTCCTGACCTTCCCACTTAAAATGCTCCCTCATGGAATGAAGAGTTTCTGAAAAAGAAAAATCCTCAGGATGAGAAGCAGAAGGAGTAGAATCATCCACATCAGAATCAGAATAAGGAGAGTACTCCTGCAAGTCTTCAGCCGAAGACTCTGAAACATCTGAAGCCTGCTCAAAACCCCCCAGCTCAGGCTCCATCCTAGGTCTCTTATCAGGAGGGGGCATAGAACCCCGAATCAAAGTAATTAAATCTTCTGCCATTTTAAGCATATGCTTCTTGGGCACAGTTCCTGAAGAGCTAGGGGTAACACCAACTGAAGCCAAACCTGGCCTGCCCCTGGGAGAAGCCTTAGAAACAGAAGGAGAGGGCCTAGCCACCCTGGGAAGGGAGGGGAGTATAGTAACCTGAGAAGCCCCCTCAGCCTGACTTGCCTCCTGAGAGGCCACATCTTGCAATAATAAAGTCTCACCCTGGGAACACAAAGAAACCTCCGGTGGAGCCACCGGCTCCACCGACACCTCTAAAGAACCGGCGTCCGGTACAGGCGGTTCTTCTAGCCTAGGCTTAACTGCTTTGTCCTTGCGCTTCTTGAAGAAGCGGGCGTCGGAGCATCCGACGGCATTTTATAATTGCACCGCTTCCCAAAGACTAACCTTGCACAATCCAACCTTCTCTTTATAGTGCGTTTATTAAATCTAGCACAAGAGCGACAGCCAACAACGTCGTGCTCAGGCCCTAAGCAAGGAATACACAAAGTATGATAATCTCTATGCGGTATCTGTTTCCCACAAGAAATGCAATTATTGACTTTTTCTGACATCCGGTAAATGACTGAGGCAAGAAAAAACTAAAATATTCCCAACGGGTACTTAGCCAACTTTGAACTCGGTCTGAAACTTCGAAATCGAAAAATCTCAGAACGCCAACCGGCACTTGCAATGCTGCTTCTGCATCGGACCATGCGGCAAAAAAGACAGAGGATATGACGTCGGTCATGCGCATTTGTACCCTGACGTCCTGATGTCAGTCAAATGCACCTTGACTGACGTCAGCCTTATACTTTGATATTCGGGCCGACCGAGGACAGCGGACTACCCAAGTGTAAGGACTGCAGCAATGTGAGATGAAGAACATCTGCAAATTCACCCTGGGAGTTTCACCTATGTCCCTCTTGGGCAGGGGCCTAAGTTGCTGAGTTATTTCCACTTAATACCTTGATATTCTTGTGAACAGGGGTTGTACTTGACCAGGCTTGTAATGGAATTAGGTCCATTAGCCTAGTAACCTCCTTTAATCCTATTAAGTTACAATAAATTATGTACACTGGCAAAAAGTAACACAACCTATGCTATACTCAAAACAGATGAAGAATAAAGGAAACAAGTAAACCCACTGGTAAAATGATTTTAGGTTAAAGGAAACTGATCAAGTGTTATCCAGTGTTAACATTTTTCTAGCCCGATTTATTGCTCTGTAAAAATTAATAATTTAGTTTTACATTTTACTGCCAAAATACGTCAAGCTTCACCTACCGTTAACACTTGCATGTACAATGTTGTCATTTACATGATTGACAACGCATGCAGATAATAAAAAAGTGTTCTCCATAAAAGAAAACAACATGGACTGCTCTTTTAGCTTTCACAGCAACTTATGTTGTTTACAATTTTAAGAAGACAGAAAGCACAGGCTACTAAGCAGAAATACTATAAACAAAAACAAGATATAGATTAAAAAAAAAAAGATGACATACATGCCTACATGACTGTGGCATCATCAAACAGTTTAACAACTCAAGTACAACACTTAACTTCAGATCAGCTGATTAATTCATTTAAAGAATCCTTGAAACACTTACATCATCAGACTTTATGACTTCTGCCCGTTCTACATATACTAGCTGGCAGACAGGTTCCTCTATGGAGTTGAATTGACGACCATTGCAAGCCATATAAAAACTATCTGCATCAGCCTGAAAAAAAAAACAAACAAATCATATGCAGTAAGTAAATTGGATAACTTCTAAATTACCTACAAGTTTGTTTTGTGTAAATGTGTGCACATCCTTCATAGCTTAAGGAACATTTCTCTGCCTTGTACCCAATGAGTGCAGGAATAGGTTCCAGCTCCTCCGTGACTGTGAACTGGAATAAAGGGGTAAATGTAGAATAAATCAATTAAAAAATTATAAAAACATGTTCACACAGACATGCATTTTTTTTAAGCCTGAGGACAAACCATGACCAAACGTTAATGTTACTTGTTTTATTAAACAAAAAAAAAATCTTTATTAAATTATCACTTATGATGTTTCACAGCCCCCACACTAAAAGATAACGCTGCCCAAGATGCAGAAACCTTTACAAATGCACTCTATGAGCACCTACAAGGATGCATGGATCGTGCCATCCCTAGCAAAACCAAGATTTATTCCTCTAAGAGAAGGAAACCAGTTTGGTGGACCCCTGCAATAAATAGGCTATACAACAGAAGGAGGAAACTAGTTCAGAAAAAAAAGCAAATCCCAAGAAGGAAAGACTTCCCTGATCAGTATCAGTAAGAAACTAAGGTCCCTCATATCATTCAAGGCTAACTTCGAAAGAAAAATAGCCAAGGATTCAAAAGATAACCACAAAGCCTTCTTTAGCTATGTTAACAATCTAAGTGGCAACTCGCAGATATGCACTGAACTAGTGCAAAATAGCACAAAATATAATGAACCTACTGATAATGCCAACATCCTGGCAGATAGATTCAGTGCAAACGTCACCCCTCCCCACCTCCAAAAGGGCCCACAACAATACCGGAAAAGTGTAGTGTCCTAAAAATCACAGACACACAGGTGAAAACAGCCCTTTCAAAAGCCAAAAACACAGCGTCAATGGGACCAGATGGTGTCCCAGGCTGCGTCTTGCACGAACTACAGAACTAACTAACCCCTGACCTAAACACGCTGTTCAACCTCAGCCTCTCCACAGGCTACATGCCCATAGAATGGCGCACAGCAACGGTTATTCCTCTCCACAAAGGAGGGGCCACAACTGACCCTGGTAACTATCGCCCCATAAGCCTGACTAGCCTGGTCTGGAAGACTATGGAGCGCATCATCATGGAACTCATTAACAAAGACATTGGGAACCTCCAAACACTTGACCCGAACCAGTTCAGCTTTGTTAAGGGCAGATCATGCCTACTAAACCTGGTTGACTTCTTCGAGACAGTCACCAAGGCCATAGACGAGGGAAAGGTGGTTCACACAGCCTACCTTGAACTCGCCAATGCTTTCGACACCATTCCCCACTCGGGTATTACAGAAAAACTCACCAGCCTGAACATAAACCTCTACGTCAAGAGATGGGTTGTCAACTGGCTTACAGACGGAACTCGCACGGTAAGAATAGCGGGCTCCAGGTCCGACTCTAAACCAGTCACAAGTGGTGTACCGCAAGGCTCGGTCCTGGGACCCCTACTGTTCGGCATATACTTTTCAGAAGTACAGGCAAACACAGGAGGACTATGACTAACCAAGTTCGCCGATGACTGCAAACTGGGAGCCATAATTGACTGTCCGGCTGACACGGACATCCTCCAAAAGGGCCTTACTGAGACAAACACCTGGTGTCAAAGTCATGGCCTCAAGCTAAATGCCAAAAAATACATAGTCAACCCATTTGGGAAAAACAAAACACCCACAAATTACCACATAGGTGGCAGCCCCCTTAATACAGAAGAGGTAATAAGAGATCTGGGGACCCAGGTAGATAGTAAACTCTCCTTTGACAATCATATTGCCAAAGTAGTTAGGAAATCCTTCTATGTGGCTCATAAAGGGTTCACATCTAGAAGTAAAGAGGTTATAGTGCCCCTCTACTCATCACTCATTAGACCCATCACAGAGTACAATGCCCAATTTGGGATGTACCTCACAAGACACTTCCAACAGCTGGAAAGACCACAAAAGTACCTCACCAAGAGGATTACTGGCCTCAAACATATGTCCTATGCAGCCCGACTGAAAAAACTCCAGCTGTACTCAGCGGCATACCGCTTGCTCAGAGGTGATCTCTGCCTGACTTACAAGGCCATGTCCATCTCAGAATTGATGGACATGCTCCACCAAAAGAAATCCAAGTCACTGCGAGCCACGCGCTCTAGTGAGCTAAACTTCACCACAACAATCAATAGAACATGCTGAAGGGATAGATTCCTGTCACAGAGACTCCCCATGCTTTGGAACAAAATTACATCAGGCAGAGCCCCTCGCTAACACTTTTCAAGAGAAATCTTAACGAGTGGATGGGTAACAGAAAATACACCCCTGGGATCACTTCATTGGCTCTGCTTGACAGAGGATCAGTTAATTAATCAATGGGGTGGCGAAAGCCGACGCACTCTGGCTAGGCTTATAAATGCCCTCGGGCAGATAGCCTAGTACCTACCTATGAACCTATGACATAAACAATGATATAAATGAAACAAACCATACTAATATAATTTTAGTTGCAAACATTAAACATCACTTATAATCTATCTAGTCACTGTTAGTCAAAAGTTAAATAGCTCATTCAAATCTTGCCTTCTTTGAAACCTCATTCCTTGTCTGCACGTACTGTTTTCACAATTTCCATTTTTTTCTATGTAATTTGCTCCTATCCTTTTCTTAAGATCCCATTTCCAGTTGTTTTATTTCTGTTACTATATTCACTACTTCTAGCACAGTTGGTTTAGACTTTGATTTCCATTTTCTAGCAATTGAATTTTTGGCAGCCACCATAATTAGACTAGACATTATATCTACACAATTCTGATTCTGTATGATAGCTCAAAAAATGATTTCCTTAGTCATACCAATTTGCTCACTCAGTATTTCTAATAGAGTGGTCTGCAGGGAATTTTTAAAGTTTGCCAACTCGTTACACTCCCAGAAAATATGTTCCAGATTACCTCTTTCTTCCCCATCACACCTCCAACATTTGCTATCTACCAGAGGAAAAAATCTTTGGAGTCTACTTGGGGTATAAAAATACCTATGTAAACACTTCTAAGCAAATATCCTAAATCTTTTAGACTTTGTTGCATATTTGGGAGATATACATATATATCTCCCCCACCATTGTTTCTTTGTTAATTGCTTATCCAATCTCTCTTCCCAATCCTTTCTAACCTCCTCTAACTGATTCTTATAGATAGCGTGCAATATTTTACATGCTCTGCTAATTATTCCTCTGACAGCAGCTTCTGTTATAGATTCTACTAAAAACTCTACCAGTGCTGGTCTTTCACTCCACTTCTTTCTCATTGCCTACACTATAAAATAAATCCTTGAAAGGGAAGAAAATCTCTAGTCTGTAGTCCAAATAAACTCTTAGCCTCTTCCCATTCTATTACTTTTCCCTCTCAAATTATCTGCTCCCAATACCTTGATTCTTTTCCCAATTTTCTCCAATAAATTCCAGCCCCTTTTTTGCCTAATGTCTGTGTTCCTAACTGCAGTCATCCCCATCGACAAGATCTCATTTTCCATTCCATGTTGGCTTAGTTCTTAGAATATTTTCTGCTACTTTATGAATATGATATTCTTTATGGTTATTGTTGTCCTTAAGGATCTGCATCCAAAATCCCAGTCTCTCCTTGTTTCTTGAACTTCCCCCATTTTGTCATCATCCCTTTCCACTTTGAATTAGAGTTTTCTGTTTGTGCTATGTACTGGAGCCTTAACTGTGTAAATAACCCTCCAAATTAATTAATTAATTAATTAATTAATTAATTAATTAATTAATTAATTAATTAACTAACTAACTAACTAACGTATTTACATTTGTTTCCTGGATAGTCCGACTGAATACATGTCCATTTTCAGCGGTGGCCCGGGGAGAAAAGCTCCAAATAGAGAAACTTACATAGATTACATAAGAAGTTGGATAACATTAGAAAATATAAAACAAAGTGATTATTTTATGTACAGTGGTTTAGTAGTGTTCCCTAGTAGGGACTCGCAATTCTCATGGACATACAAAATTAAAAGCAAGAGATGTCAGACTGGATATAGAGCTTGGTGACGTAGTTGCATGTTATGATATTTACAGATTATGTTTTCAGTTTATAACTTAATCAGGGTTGGTACATGGGCAAAGCCAGTTCACTTTGAGATACTGTTTGAGGTTTTTTAGGAAGAGACTTTTGGAGGACTGTAGGGTTATATAGTTTGGCAATGAATTCCAGGTTTTGCCAACAAAGTTGGCAAACAGGGATTCACCAGCAGAGTTATTAGCTTTGTGAGTTTGGTCCAGTAGTTTGTTGGCTGACCGTAGGGATCTCAGGTTGCTATATGGCTTAATAATATTTATAAGTGAGGGGGTATCCTCAGGGTGGTACAGAATTTTGTGTGCTATTAAGAGCTGATTAAATTGAATTAAGCTGGGCAGTTCTAGCCACTTTAGTTGTTTCAGGTTCTGGCAGTGATGGGTTCTATAGGTGGAGCCAGTGGCGAATCTGGCAATATGGTTGTAGCTATGGGACAGCTTACCTAGTTCAGATTTTATGAGGTTTGAGAGTACAGGCAAGGCATATAAAATAGTAGAGAGTAGGTGTGACCAGGCAATTGCAGTCCTAGCCAATGGGGTTAAAAATGTCTTGTTTCTATAATGATCCAAGCTTTTTATTGATGGCCTGTATGGTTTTGTTGACCTTTAGGTCAAATTTGAGATGATTGTCTATGATAACCCCTAGAAGTTTGGTGTGTTGATCTGGGGAGATAGTGGTACCATTGTTGGATGTGACAGAGAATGAAAGTATGGTAGATCTACTAGTGGTGGTGAAGAGTAGAAGTTTTGTTTTATTGGGGTTCAGCAGTAGGTAATCCCAGACTGCCTTGTTCTATTGGAAGAATCAGTGTATCCCCACTTGACTCTTGCCATCTTCCCCTCCCAGATAAGTCCTCTGGTTGATAAAAATATGCCTAACATCCTAAAGGGACTAAAACATTTTCATTGCTTGTATCTTGCTATCCATATCCATAAAACACAGCTTCCAGTTCCTCAGTTTTTGTATTATCTTCTGTTTAGTCTCTTCCCACATATCCTTAGCTGCCACACTAGAACCCTTTTTAATCCATACTCCTAGGTACTTCATTTCATCATGTCCGCATTAATATGGATAATGGTGAATCAATTCATGTGTGAGTGCATAATTTACAGCTATTGTCTTTATTTTAGCTTCATTAATTTTGCATCCCGAAAAGATCTGAAAGTGTCTTAAAATGTTCCACAATACTGAAATGTCCTTTTCTGGTTTTATCAGGTATAAAATAATATCACCTGCAAATAGAGACAGCTTTTCCTTACTACCACACCAATCATATCCTTGAATTTCTAAGTCCCTTACTTTCTTTGCCAATGGTTCTAAATATAATGCACATAATAAAGGTGAAAGAGGACACCCCTGCCTAGTTCCTCTGCTCAAACAGAAATTATCAGAGAGGAACCCATCCACTTTAATTTTCGCCTCTGACCCCGCATATATCCTCCTAATCAACCTTATAATTTTATCAGGGAATGCAAATGTTTCCATTGCCCTGCTCACAAACTCCCAATTTACTCTGCCAAATATTTTCCCTGCATCAAGATTCATCAACAGCAGTGGTATTTTCTTACAATCTGGTTCCCTCATCAGTGTTCTGTTAATGCTGTCAAATGTTTGCCTCCCCTCCACAAAACCACACTGATCCATATATATCAATTTTGGCATCACTTTCGCCATTCTTTTAGCCATTATAGACAAACACTTTACAATCATGGTTTAGGATTGAAATGGGCCTTTAAGAAGCTGGATTTGATGAGTCTTTACCCTCTTTAGGTATTGCAGCCACCACCGCTTTCTTCCAGGATACTGGTGTTTCTCTTTCTCTTAAAATGCAGTTAAACAAAACCTTCCAGATCTTTACTAGTTTGTTCCCTCCTAGCTTCCAAACTTCCACAGGAATACCATCTATTCCTAGGGACTTTCCTGTAGATTGGTTATATATCACCATTTTCATCCTGTCCCCTCCTACACTGTTAGTAATTGAGCTTCATCTACCTCTAAACTTGGTGTATTTAATTCTTCCATAAACATTTCCATTTATACCTTTTCTTGAGTTACACATTTCTCTGCTTTATACAGACTTTCATAAAATTTTTGAAATACTTCTAGTACCTCTACAGGATCTCTTATCTTCTTTGTTATAGGCTCCCTAAGCTTGGTGACAACCCTTTCTACTTTCTATCGCCTGAGTTGTGCTAACAGTTTTTGTGCTCCACAGTTATCATAAAAAACAGTTGCTTAACAGCAATCTTTATAAATTCATGCACATTATAGTTTATTTTTTGCTTAACATTCTGCAATTGCTCCTCTTCTTGTTCTGTGAAATTCCCCCTATTCTGCAGTACTTTCACCTTTGTCAGTTCCTCTAAATAATTCTTTCTACTTCTTAACCATATCTCTATTTATTTTATTTCTACCCTATTTTTAACCACCACTTTAATTTTACCCTACTCTATCTGTATTTTCAAAAGAAATTTCTAACTTCTGTAATGACTCCAGAATAATCTCCACTACCCACTCCTTAAATTCCTCTCTTTTCAACAGATAGGAGGGAAAGCACCAGTGTCTCTTTTTTAACTAATTATCCTGCATTTTTATTTTAGTTATTACTGGGAGGTGATCTGAAATAGTTATTGGATGTATATCAAAACTCTCACTTAAATGCACATGTAACTGTGAAATATATGTTCTGTTTAGTCTACAACAGTTTTTGTATCTTGGGAAATAATATGTAAAATTGACTCCAAACTCCTACTATTGAATTCCCGTCTTCCGTGCCAAATATTTTCATAAATTTCTTCAAAAATCTACCCTACTTTGTTATATTTTCCCTTCTGGGTCCCCAGACCATCTTCACTGCTGCAAATCAACTGCTCATCCTCACCTATAAGTAATGTTCCCTGTTGAAAGCTGATAATTTCTCCCAGAATATTCTTAAACTGCATTATAGCAGTTTTAGGTAGACTATAAATACATGCCAGTGTAATCCTCCTCCCTTGCCAGTAAGCTCCTTAGTCCTACAAATCTACCATTATTTTAATTTATTTTATTTTTATTTTCTTCTATCACTATTGCAGCTCTTCTTACAATTAATGTAAGTACTCTTTTCCTTTGTCCCAGGTATTCATCTGAATAACAGTTCTGTAAAGCCTTTCTTTATCAAATTCACATTTTCAGTTCTTTCTAAATGTGTCTCCTGTAGCATAGCTACTTACACTTTGCATTTTCTAATAGAGTTCACTACTTTCTTTTTTTTTATATACATCTCTGCGAGACCATTTATAGATAATATACAAAGCAGCATTATGTGAAAAAGTTATTTCCACCTTTTATGTGTAACAGCATTTTAAGTGTCTAGTTCTAGCTTTTGTGTTATATGCATACATTAATTTTGGCAGGCTGATCATTTCTACAGTTGCTTCTTGTCATATTGATTTGAGCCTATGTCACAT
Source organism: Protopterus annectens (assembly GCF_019279795.1). NCBI lineage: Eukaryota > Metazoa > Chordata > Ceratodontiformes > Protopteridae > Protopterus > Protopterus annectens. The sequence goes on along the minus strand of NC_056733.1, from coordinate 658,737,566 downwards.
CTTACAAAACTTCTTGTTTTACTGAAATTCCTCAGAGAAAAAAAAAACAAGCACACCCCCAAATATACCCTAAAACCTGTTAACTCAATACTAAATACACAAAACTATGTACAGGAGAACCAGATACAGAGTTGTTTCTACAAGCACTCATTTATTTGCTAGAAAATGTTCATTTTTATTTATTTACTTTCTCTTAAAACTTGTTACTAGATCAAGCCAAGGGCCTTAAACCAGTCCTTCCCCTACGCAAAAGTGAAAAAAGCAGATTATTTTCTTGTATCCTGCTGTTTTGACCACACTTTTTTAATGTTACAGTGCCCATATTTCGTAAAACTGAAAAATACTTGAAAATAACTGAGAAAATTTTACTTTATAACAGGCGGATCATATTATGCATTATAAAAATGCTACTATCAAGAACAACATTTTGTTTTACTTGCAGTTGATTCTTTCCTTCCTCCTAAATGTTCTTCCAAACAATAATGGCAAGAAGTAAGGCACATGCTTTAGAGTACCCTACGAGTTTAACAAAGTCAAAAAACTCCAGTATTTCCAGGTTTTCCAAACATTAGTGCTATTGATAAATTTTATATTTGTTACAAATGTTATCTGAATTTGAACCTGGTTATAGATGCCATTATTTCTGTAATACTTTACGATATACTTACAAAATTTTCAAAACAAGGCATTTAGATGGTCAGCCTTATACAACATTCAGTATTAGCAGAGCAATCACAGATATGAAAGTGCATGTTAGAACAAGTAAAATATACATATTTTACAATAACATTTCAAATTTCAGAAACATAAGAACATGCTAATCATATGAACTGGATATATGGAGCTTTTCAACCTGAAAACAATGCTAATATATATGTTTGCTTTTTATATAGACTGGAAAAATGGGTAAATAGAACTATGGTTGACAGAAGCCCTTACAAGTCTATATATCTGAAACACGATGTAAGAGTTTAGCACATTTCCACATTTCTCAGCATAATACTTTATTTTCCAGTTCCCTGACAAAGAAAGATAAAGCCATGACCATGGAGCAGGTAAACCAAGATCAATTATTTTCTTGGGTTAGTGCAGGAGCAGGCAGAATGAGAGTGAACTGCCAATGCAAACTCACTCACCTTGAGTTAAGCAGATGGCTCTGATTTGCCACTTGGAAAGCATCAAGTAGGAGCACAACATGTTGTACTCAGTGAGCATGGGCCTAAGCAGCATGTGTTACCATTTTACCGATACATAGACCAGAGTCTTCAGCTTGTGAAAGCATTTTCTTCATAGAGGTAGGGGGTATCACACACAGGAACTCAGAGAACTTCTGAGGAGGCAAGGAGCTCTCCCCAGGGGGACAGTAGGATGCCCACAGGGGCATCAAGCTAGGCCACTCCCTACCACTGACTGTTACTGCTGCATGAATGGATGGGCCAAAAGGACTCCTGGGAAAGAATAAATGGGCAATAGGGCTTTCAGCTTCAGGACGTAGGTAGACGAGTGAAAGCCAGATGCTTTATTCATGACTTTCAGGATTTAGCACTTTTGTTCCAAACAAACTTTATCAGAATCTAAAGATTCTGCATACATCACTTCGTTATATACAGGCCTCCTTAAAGGTAGAGTGTAATAAATACATAAACAAGTGAACAATAGTGAAAGCAAATTAACTAAAACAAAGTCTGTCCATAAACATGTGTTAACATCAAATGACGGTCTACTGTTATTGCCTTGTATTGGGACAATATAAATAAAGAAAATAAACTTTAAAAACATGTACCTCTTTCAATAAAGTGTTAGAAAGGAATGCTGTACCATGTCCCTAAAATAATGTGAACAGCATGTGTGCACCATAACAATAATGAATAATAGGTAATAATGCAAAATCAAAGCATTACATTATTTAAAACATTTACAATTTCTCTGAGTGGTTTGCTAATAAATGTCTAACAAATGCAATAGTGAGTGTTTTTAATAATTTGACATTTTAATTTTTAATACTGAATGAACTGATATCATATTGTTCAAACCAGGTAGATCAGTTGCATTTAATCGTAATTGGCATTTTCATTCTCTGAATCCTATAAGGTTACCCCAATCTCCAAATCTTGAGTCCCTGGGTATTATTCCAGTATACCAGATTTGTACATAAAATGGCCTGTGCAAACCACCTTGCCTCTGTATAAAGAATTTTGTGTTCTCCTTGCCAATGTCATAAAGATGCTTTGTATTCTTTTGTAAAATGCTCGGTCAGTTTTGCCTATATAAAAATTGTGGCATCTTGAGCAGACTGCCAAATAGACTAAACCTATGGTGGCACAATTGCCATTGGTAAACCTCATTTTGCTGTTAAGCCCATTGTCAAAAGTAGTTTCTTTCTACGTGGTAATGTGGGAACATGATTTACAAAACCCACATGAAATGGTGCCTTTTCTATGCCCAGGTCCATTAGTGTGGGGACCATAACTCTTGAAAATTTGCTTTAAATTGCGTGCCGTCTTGTACACAAATATTGTTTCAGAACCCAAAATGTCCATCAAAGTGGTGGCAGAACTAAAAATATACCAGTTCCTACTGATAATGTTTTTAATACAGGGGGCTACTTTATTATATTCTACGATCACTGCCCTTTTGTAATCATGGTTCTTGTCTCCAGTGGAGTGCTTCTCAGCAACCATATTTTTATTTTCCAGATGCAAATCTAGACCAAGTAGGGGTTTATATTTGTCCCCTCATATTTGTAATACTCCCATACTAATAGTATTTACAAAATCTACTGGGTAGTCTCTCTAATCAAACATGTTCTTTACAACAGTGAATTCTTCTTACAAAACCTCTTTACTAGATGTCATTCTAGCTACTCAAATGCATTGTCCTTTTACCAAGCTCTTTTTTGATTCACAGGGTGGTAGTTGTTGTAGTGTAAATATGAGTTGCTAAAAGTTGGCTTTCTGTAAATCTTAGATATAAAACCAATCTTAGATATAAAACCATCTGTTCCAGATGAAATTTAAGTGTTAAGATAGTTAATACTTTGATTATTAAAATTCCAAGTGAATTTTAGAAAGAAGTGGAAGTGTTGAGTTACTTAAATTCTGGAATGAGTTCCAATGAACCATCTCACAAAATAAAAATGTCCTCCAGGTATCATAAGTGTGTTTTACAGAATTAAAATAAATTCTGATTTAAACACTTAAACCTTCACCCATGAGAGTAATACCAAGTTGGCATATGAAGAGGCACACATCACTCACATGGCAACTCCCGTGATTTGTTTAAAAAAAAATGAGTAAAGTTGTTTTCCAACGCAATCAACATAAATTTTTAAGTAATTCTACCAATTTTTAAGTAATTCTACCCCAGTGTTTTTCAAGCAACAACATTCTATTAAACTGCTGTGAAACAGTTCAATGCCCTCAATGTTGGGTATGCAGGTAAAAACATGTAGGACCATCTGTAGTGAGAATTCCCACATTCTTGGACCAAAGTTAGGGTGTAAGTCTACTGAGAAAGTCCCATGAATCCTTCAGTAAGTGAGATCTTTCGTCAAACCATGGTTTAAATATTTTGTCAATGTAGGCTGCTAAAGGGTGAGTTTTTGAGCCTTGTGTTGCCACTATGGATCTACAAAGTTTTCCACTCCTATGTGATTCTTAAGTATACCAAAGAATTTGGGTGTAGTGGGTTTTTTACTGCTTAAATATGTGAATACATCTGAGTCAATTCTGCCTTCTAATAATAGTTCTTCCAGAAGTAAATCAATTTTGTAATAAGCAATGTTAATTTCATTTTTTGATACTGTGACATAAGTACTAGTGTCAAAGAGCAATTCATTAATAGCTTCAGTGTATTGCCAAGTGTTTACCTTTACTGTCCCATTTCCTTTGTCTGGTCAAATGACCCTGATGGATTTGTCCTGTCTTAGAAAGTTAGGAATCAACTATATTGTACTTTGGGGCCAGAATAAATTTAAAACTCCTTGAAAATCATCTTAAATGGTCATGTGAGATATCAATGTGGCTGTAGTTGTACATGCTGTACCCATCCAGGGATGCGGTAATGCCATCTTTGTGCTGAACAATTATCTGTTGGGACCCCTCCACCTAGTTTTTGCCTCTCTTCCCCTTCCCCCATCCATTCCTGAATCTGGGCTGTGCTGGAAGATGGGCGTCCCTGTCCAGATGATGTTCCTGGGGGTGAGGGTGCTGCTGGGGGTAGTGGGTGTGTGCTGCAATCCTTTCTGATCTCCGCAGTGGGGGAAAATCCTCCCCAATGCAAAACAGTGGGGGTCAGAGTGGTTCAAATGACTGTGTTCATCTTCTTCAGGTGCTTGACAGTAATAATTAGTGTTATCAGGAGGGGGTATGGAATTCATATGTGGGTATGCAAGGTTATTCTTGAATATATTGCTGCTAGTCCCTTACAATTTTTTTATTTATCCTAGCCACATTCTGTTTGCATTTGTTGTCAATATGTAAAAAAAAAAAAAAATACTGTTAAAAAGATTTTCGTATTCTCAATAGCCATGGTGTTGTTTTTAATAATCCGATCAGGGAGTTCTAAACCAAAATGGATAAAAGTAGTAATAAAGTCTTTAAACATAAAATCATTCTCACTCAGCCCGTTAGGGAACTTGTAAAGTCTGACTCCTTTGGGAACAATTCCTAGTCGACTGCAATCTGAAAGATCAGCATTATCAACCTGTAAATTTTTAATCTTCTGTAGCTTTTTTCAAGCAGGTCAATCTGAGAACCATTGTAAACTTGACTGTTTGTAACCTGTCTGTCTGGTTCTCTGATACAATTGTTGTGATTAAAATTAAAAGGTTGGTTTAACCATGTCTCAAAATTTAGACTAACGTCTTGCTGTGTTATACCACCATAATGATTTTTTTGTTTTGTTTTTTTACACTTGGTGGCTTTATCTGCAGTCATTTTGGTCTCCCTCAGAGGTTGACATCGTTTTGTATTTGGTTACTGGTCTTTTACTCTGTCTGCTGTCCTTTTGCAGGTACAGGAGTCACTGGGTACGGTCTTATGGGGAAGCAAAAAAAAGACATTTTTTTCAGCTAAAGAATACACTTAGCCAGTGAAGCCAGTGACTACAAGTATAAACACACACAAATACTTCTTAATCATCACGTAATTTACTTCAATGTATTTAAGTGTTTACATCTGGGGGAGCAATCTTAAATACAGTGAGAGAAATTTTATTTTGGAAAAATGCATATGACTTTTTATACTTTTTGCCTTACAGCAACTCGGAATTTTTTGAAAATGGCATTCCTGACAATAAACACAAGTCAAATATTTACCCCGACTCAGAGCATAAAACAACATGCTGAGCCACAACAGTGAAATGACCGTGAAACACTAACCTCACTACTTACAAATAAAAGGCCATATGCCAATCTCAGTTTGAATACATTTAACAAAAATTTCAAAAAATGACAACAGAATATTCATGTTCAGATTACACCTAGGAATGCCATTACACAATCAGGGATTTCAATGTAGTCCAGTGCTGAATTAGACTATACCTAGTTGCCCCATCAAGCACACACAGATTTGGCCATATCACCATATCAAATATGCAGTCAAAAAAGTATGGAACTGTCTGATGAAATATACACAATATTAAATTATGATACAATGACAACTCACTAAAGATGCATTTTGAATTCCTCAGCCTGAGCATCCAGAGGTCACACCTGCCCTGATTGGGGGGGGGGGGGGACATACAATGCAGCAAGCCAAACTATATATGAAACTCAACATGTAATACTTGGAAAGAGGAAGGCCATAGTATCAGTCACCCTCAAACTGTTCTTAATGAAACTTCCAGAGAAGCGCAACAGGATACTCAGGTACAAAATATAACTAAGGCTACCATAGATTTACATATAATAGGAGAATTGTCTCAAACTGGAAATGGATGGAGTAATAGTAATGATAGTTCTTACAATAACCCACCTTTAGAGGAATTTTTCCCTCTGAGGAGGTCGTACCAGATGGATCGCTCAATGTGGGGGCCCTATGTGCATCAAGAACAACAGATGAATACATACAGCTACAGAGGGAGGAACAGGGGAAGGGAAGGGTGCGTTGAATGCATGGAGAGGCAGATAGTGAATATTGTGCACAATGAACAGGGTGATTTTAAAATTTACAATTATAGTGCTTGTGAGATTGATGTTTCCTGGGCTAACATTTGAAAGAGGTATGACATTTGTACCTACTAGGAAAGCCCAAGTACACAATGTATTGTTGCAATTTAAATTGTTTTTGAGAAAACTGAATTGTGCCTTTTTTTTTTCAGAAGTAGAACAGATGGAGAGGGCCCTTCTAGTTAGTCTGAATGTTAGGAGGCTTAGCACGTTTATTCCTCCTTACAGTTGATACTTCTGAAATTACTGTCAGTAACAGGAATAGACAAATTATCTCTAAATCATATTTTAATTGTGAAAGTAATGGACTTGTTTACATTGCAACCTTTAAGAAATGTAAAGCGTTTTACATAGATAAGACGGAAAGGTGTTTAAAGAAAAGAATATATGAACACCTTTCCGACATTAGGAGGGGTAACAACAGAAACACATTATATAAACACACTTTGAGCTGTGAAGGTGCTTCTTACACTTTTTTTGTATTAGATGAAGTGGTAATGGATGTTGGGGTGGTTCTTGGGAGACCATGTTGGAATATAGAGAGGTTTACTGGCAACTGCTATTAGAAGCCAATAGGTGGCTGGGTTTGAACGACATGGTCTCCCTAGCCCCAGTTTTAAAATTAAGAGCAGTGAAGTTATGAATTTCACACACATGTGGTTTGAAATATTGTTCAACAAGATTGATTTTACTTGTTTTTTTACATTAATTTATTCATTTTTAACATGCATTCATTTTTTTATATCCATCTGTTTATTTACTACAGGTTTTGAAAGTGTGTTTTCAGATATTTAAAAGTGTTTTAAACAGGGGAAAGTTGTATTTATTATGCTTGTTTTTAAGGTATGTTTAGGAAAGGATTAAAATTGAATTCAGTGTCACATGATTTTACGTTTTGGCAGCGTGCAAAGGTATAAATGGGGAGGGGGTTGGTTTGTCAGCATTTTTCTGATGAAATTGGAGACGAAAACGAACTGGTAGTAGTTTCAGTGTTATCACGGTGTGCTGTGTTGTGCTTTGCTTGCTGTGGAACACATTAAATGTTTTAAGGTGGTTACGGCTTGCTGGTGCTTTTTTCCTGTTTATTGGTTTTGCTTTGGGCACCTCATCCTCCTGGACTTGGTATTCCCCTTATCACCCTATAGTGACATTGTTTGAAAAAACTATATGAATTTGAAATTCTGAATTACTTGCATTCACCTGCTACTTTTATTACTGAATGTAACTTGACTGCAGAGGAGAATGCATCATTAAAAGGACATTGTTAGTAATAGACAACTAAGAATAATGAAGCCTGATAAGGGTGGGGACTTAGTTGTAATGGAGTGTAATGATTATGTTAATAGGATGCTTTCCATGCTGCTTTCAGACACCCATGAAGAGGTGTCCTTAAACCAGTTACATATAGCATATAAGAATATTGATATCCTGTTAGAGGACATGTTATTAAATGAATAGATATCACTAGAAGTGTTAAACTTTGTGAAAGTGCCTTATCCTAAGACCCACCACCATATTTGGCATCTCAAAGCTTCATAAGTGTCTTCTTTTGGCTTTTCCTGGTTAGGGGTCGCCACAGCGGAATTCTGGTCTGCTAATGATTGGCAGTGGATTTTTACGGTGCCGAGTTTCCAGCCCGACGCCCAACCTTCAAAGAAGGCACACCCATTCACGCACGCACCTACCTACATGTCTTTAGATGTCACTCGACCAAGGGGAGGACGTGCAGATTCCTGTGAAGCGACAACAGTAACCGCTGCATCACCGCGGCTCTCTCCCAAAGCTTCATACTAATTCACCATTAAGGCCTGTCATTGACGCAAAAGCCTCTAAAACTTATTGCTTGGCTAAGTATACTGATTTCCATACTCAGGATATTTTAAGAACAATGTATTTTGAAAGATTCATGGGATTTCCTGACAAAATTAGCTTTTGTTGAATTTAACCAGGAATATTTTTTGTTGCACTGGATGTTCAGGATTTATACTCTGTGATACTTCATGAAACAGGAGTGGATTGGTTTTATGAATATCTTTGCTGTTATGCCAAGGTCAGCAACCAGAAAGCTTCAGTGTTAAGGTCCTTTATGGAAATGGCCCTTCCTAATAATTACTTTGTGTTTGAAAATCATTTGTGTAGGCAGAAAACTCACTGGGAAATAAATTGTCATGGATTCAGAGTTTAAGGACTGTTGGGCCTTCTATGGCAGGTATCTTGATGATTTGATTTTTGTATGGAAGGACAGCATGGATAAACTACATAGATTCATTGATTATCTTAATAAGACTACCCATTTTCTTAGATTTACTTTTGATGTGCAAAGAGACATGGGTAATTATTTAGATGCGACCATCAGCAAGAATTATGAAATAGGGAGGTATGAGTCCACTGTCTACAGGAAGCCTTCTTACTCTAATGCCTTGTTGCATTTTTGAAGTATGCATCCCATACATCAGAAAAAATCTCTGGTCAAAGGCCACTTTGTGCTTTTGGCTAGGATGGTATCAGATGACATGGAATTTAGGAAAGAATGTGAAGTACTTAGTTCCATGTTTAGAGTTAGAGGCTATCCTGATGATTTTTTAACTGTAATTTTTTCAGAGGTTAATAGGAAGAGATATGTAGGACAGTTCACCCCATTACTTAGGGGAGGTAGTATGGTTACTGAACTTAACTGAAGTCAAAGTACTGAGCACAGAAGTTTTGAGAAAGCTTTGGTTTTAACATATAATTGGAATTTTTTTGAGCTGGGGTCTATTATTAAAAAAAAATGGAGAATATTTTGTGTAGATGAGCAATACAAACAGATTGTGGGGGGGAAACCTGTTATCGTGTACAAGGACATGTGTTTTAAGAATTTATTAGAAAATGTTGGTACTAAGCCTGGAGTTGCTGAAGGCAAAGAATTCTATGTGGAAGGGTTTGGTAATATTAAGGTACAGGGTAAATTCCAGTGTAGTAGTAAAGAGGTTGTTTACTTGGCCCTGTGTAAATCCTGCAGTGCATTCTACGTTGGAAAAACTAAATTGAGCCTTAGAAAGAGTATTTACCAGCATATTTACGATATCAGGAAGAAAACTGATAAAAATGCTTTATTTAAGCATGTGGATTCCAACCCTTCACATGAATTCAGATTTGTGGTTATAAGACCAGGTTGATTAGGGGCAGAGGGGTGGCCCTAGTGATGATTTTGTTAGAATTTTTAGAGTTGAAATGGCAGTTAAAAACTAATGCCATAGTTATGCCTGGTCTGAATGATGCAATGTCCCTAAGTAGTGTCTTGCGGATAAAGGAAGCTTATTTTTTTATAAATGTAGGGTTGTTTTGTTCTGTATGTTTTACTGTATATATTATTATACTGAGGTTAGTTTACAGCATATTTGCATTTGTAATTTTATTGTGTATAACAAGTGGTGTTTTTATACATACTGCTTGCTTTTTATATGCAACCTTTATGAGAATTATGTCGTGTGATTATTGCAGCTGCCTTGGGAATGTTAATTCAGGGGAGGGTTTTTTGTTAACTGAAGTGGGTATTTATACTGTGATTTTAGATTTAGTATTTATTCTGATGAAGTCCTTTGTATTTTCGGATGAAAGCACTTAATTTATTAAATATTTGTGTGGTGCCTGGTTGCCTGCTTCATTTTTGTTTTCATCAGAATGGAGAACTTATCACTAAAAATAAAAACAGATAACTTAAAAAAAATAAATAAATAAATAACATGACAGATATAGCATTATACACAAACCTTCCCAAGATTATACAATAATCTTCTCCTTATATCTTCTCCTTACAATCAGAAGTCAGTCATTATCTTCCTTTTAAAATAATCTAAGTATATACAAGAAGTGAAAATATATCATTGTGGGATTACTGCAGTCAAATTGCTTTTTTAGAGTGCTGTGGGCTACAAGCTTATCAAATGGACTAATACTGAAATCATTAGAAGGCTTGCAGCTTTGGGAAGATATTTCTTTCACCTGACAGAAGTAACCACCACAGGGAATAAATGGAGCCCCTAACCTTATGCTTATTTTACTTTTTTTTTTTTTTTTAAATTTCAAATTGTTAACCAGGGTAGAACACTGGCCACAGTGGACGACTGTTTTCAGGTTCAGCCTGGGAGAAAAGAAAGTAATAAACTGATAATGAATGCCAGGATATTAATAACAATAATAATAAATTGCAGGAGTCATGAGAGAATATGATAATGCTTCATAATGTATAACCGTGAAGTTTAAGAAAGTGTTAGCCGAAACAGAATGAGAACATATAGGGGAAAGTTTAAAAAAGGTGAGAAGCAAGAGAAAACATAGATGAAGAGTTTGCATCTTTATCTAGATATGGATGGTTTAACAAAGTCATGGGAGGTGTCTTCACAGAAGAAAGTGAAGTAGATTAGGTTGTGCAGTAGTCAAGTGTGTAATGTAAGAAGATTCAGATGATTCTGTTAGTATTCAAGCATTTAAATCATGAATCCTTAAATATGACTGTTTTAGATCATCACTAAATTATTTAAACTAGATATTTTCTTTTAGAAAGGCTGGAAAGATTAGTGGATTTAGGGACCTAGGATGGAGTGGAGGTTAGTTCTTGATGACTGTAGAGTTGTTATGCTGGGGGTAAGGAAACAGAGGTGGTGCTTTTGTGAGTACTAAGCAGGGATGTTCAGACTGAGGAGTTATTGTGACGATTCTGCAGATGTTTGTGGTTGCAGTTTGCAGATCTGAGAGGCAGGTATAGGAAGAGAATGTGATAAATGACAGCTTGAATTTAAATTGGGAGAGAAGTACCCCTTTGCCAGTTGCATTTTTACTTTCTGGAGAGAGACTGTGGCATATGTTTCTGTCCCAGAAAAGCTGGGTGTTTATCTCTGATTTGGTTAGCTTCAACATGGTGTTGATAGTCAAGTTGATGGTTCATAGGTAAGCACTAGGATAGCTGCCCTTGCAGGCCATTTTAAGCCTCGACAATTTCCCTTTTTGTGCTTGAATTAACCTATTGCATTTGTTTAGAGTTTGCTTTCCTAGGTATTTGAATTGCTGCAATGTTTCAAGTAGACCAATGTGCTAGGTTATACCATTGGGGGTATGACATTGATGAGCACTGTTTGGACCTAAACATCATAGCTTTTGTTTTCTTAGTATTCAAAATTATCTTATTCTGAGTTTGGCAGTCTGACAGTTGGATGAGGTCTTTTTGTAGTTTGTTCCTGACAGAAGTGTGGGATCTGTAAATAACCATATCAGCACACAGGATGATAAACATGTGATGGAGTTCAGCTGGGAGCGAGATGACAAACGGGGAAACAGCGGGGGAGAGGACTGATCTTTTATGAGATTTCTTTAATGAAGGTAGTTGAAGGGTTACAATAACTTATGTAGACTATAAAGTGTCAGTTAGGATATAGTTATTTACAGATCTCATACCTCTATCAGGAACCAGATACATTTCTGAATTAATGCATGAGAATATTTGGTAAGTAGATATGAATTCAGAAGCAGGAACTCAGAATTTACATGTTACTCCCCAGGGTACAATAACAGGGCTACATTGGGGAGAAATTCTACTGCACTGGAGAATGTGTATTTAACTGAAAGTTCTGACACACATCTAACAACTATTTCAGATCATGCAAAGATAAAAACTAATGTAAAATGAGACAGTGGTATTTTCCTACTTACCAGACAAAAAGAGAGGAATTTAACGAATGGGTGCTGAAAACATTTCAAAAATCATTAGGAAAGTTTGCAATTTCTTCAGAAGTGACATCTAGTGAGTGGGACAAAATGAAAATAGAGTTTAAAAACAGGATAGAAATAGGTTCACAGGAGGTTACAAGGCTATTGGCCCTACGGCCTTTATAAGCAGCCTAGCTATGTTACACCCTTGTTTCCTTATTGACCAAGTTGTGTGGTCTATATTTCTAGCACGAGTCTATGATCAGCACAGACTGCCCTTATCCAAGAGGGACATAGGTGACACCACCGGGATAAATTTACGGTCTCCCATCCAGTTGTCTAAGTTACGCTTAAATAGGGTCATTGAAGAGTTCGGTTTTACGTGAAATGGGAGTTTGTTCCAGAGGAGTGACAATCTCTGGGAGACCTATCCATTTCTCCAGCAGAATAGGGAGGCTTAGCCCTTAAAAGGACAACACTAGGAATTTTTTTGCGTCTTTCAGCTTTTCCCGGTTAGGGGTCGCCACAGCGGAACTCCGGTCCGCTAATGATTGGCAGTAGATTTTTACATGCTGGCTTACCGGGCCCAACGCACAACCTTCAACGAAGGAACGCCCATTCACGCATATCGCCACACAGAAGACGCTCTAACTGAGAATCGAATGGGCAACGTCTAACTGTGAGGCGACAATGCTACCTCACAGTAATAAATAAAAAAAGCTAAGTGTAACACACAAAAAACAAGAGAGATGGAGGTAGGAAACAACTACTACTGCAGTAATCATTCAAACATCTACGGTTATGACATGTTTACTTACACAACTGTACTATGTTGATCATATTGATCACTGCTGCTGCTGTAGCCTTAACTATATGGTAGATTACCCTAGCTTACTACATTTGGGAGGTAGAAAGGTAAGCGTCCAGGAACCCTTGGAGAATGGCCCTAGAAAAGCCTGATCTAGACATACAGAAGACTCAAGCTTGTAATGCCTTGTAAACATATAGAGTAGAGAGGACCAATTTGCTGCTTCTAGAACACTTCTAGTATCTAACTCTTTCAAAAATGCCATAAATGAAGCCAAAGCCTGGTACAGTGGGCCTTGACTCTGGCATAGTACTGTTATAGTAAGTATAATAAAAGGTACTAGGCCAAGACAACCATTTGGAAATTGTCTGTTTTGAAACAGGTTGTCCCTTCTTACCTTCACAAGAAATGAACTGATCCAAAGATCTGAAAGATTTAGCTCTGTCAATACAGCATCCAAGTTGTCTGTGGACATCTATGACATGGAATATCTTTTCTCCGTCAGTTTTTAGGTTCAGGAAAGAAAATGGGGAAATAAGACAGTTTAGCTTAAAGTAAACTCCGATACCTCTTTAGGCATAAAAATGATTAGTTTTCAAAGAAATCCTGTCTCTGTGGAAAATGAGACAGGGTTGACTCATCGTATGAGCTTGCAACTCAGACATTCTTCTTGCAGAGATCAGAGCAATCAGTAAAACAGTTTTCCATGTTAACCTCAAGTCAGCCAGATTAGCTGGTTCAAATGGAGCAAATGTTATCTTCACTAACACAAAATTAAGATCCCAAGGAGCTGCCATTGGTTTTCTTGGAGGCCTCTTACACAAAACACCTTTTGTAGACATTTTAAGATCAGAATGCTTTGGAAGAGGAGGATCCATGGGCAGACATACCGAAACAGCCAATAAATAAACCCTGATGGAGGAGTAATAAAGGCCATAGGATAGTAACTCACACAAATATTGTAAAACCAGAGAACAACTAGCCCTGAATGGGTGCTGGTTATGTTGTTGGCACCAAGTAAAAAATATTTTCCGATTGCTAATACACGATTTTCTAGCAGCAGGCTATCTTGCCTCCATAAGTACTTGCTACATGTCCTCAGTAAACAGGTACCTAAACGGAATTAAGACCCTAACATCCAGGCAGCCAGCTGAAGTTAATTGGGCTCAGGATGTACCAAAACCCCCTGATATTGTCTGAGTAGATCCATCCTTTGAGGAAGCTTGTAGTAATTGCCCCTGGATATTTCCAAAAGAAGGGAGAACCACTGCTGCCTGGGGCAGAAGGGAGTCATCACAGTGATTGGGTGTATTTCTTCTAAAGAAGCACACTAAATATCAGTGGAAAGGGTGAGAAAGTATACAGGAATGTTCCTGAACAAGGAAAAGAAAAGGCATCAGACTTTCAGGTCTTCTTTCGTAGAGGAAGGAGCAGAAACTTACCAGTTGATTGTTCCGAGAGAAGGCAAACAGGTCTACTTGAGGAACTTCCCACAGATGGATCTAATCTTAGAAGACCCCCAATCTATTCATTCGTGAGGGTCTGCTCATATACTTCTCAGTTTGTCTGCCACACAATTTTGCTCTGACAAAATGTAGTATGCCTGCAGAGTGAGACTGTGATGTGAAGCTATATCTGGGTTTCTATCAAAAAGCCATATCATCGAACCGGAGAAGTCGAAAGCTGAAAATAGCAAAAACGCAAATGAGCTAATTCTTTCTCTGGGAAGGAAACCACTTGGCCATCCTTGTGAGTTTGCCCTTTCCCTCACTGCAGTGCGATCTCGGAATTGGTATACGTAGTTGGGGGGGGGGTGTGGGGCAAAGCTCCCCACTTTATGTTTAGATTAGTGTACAGTTGGTGGTAGGGCTAGCGATTTCTTTCCCAGGGAAAGAATTTGCTGATTCGCGTTTTCGCTATTTTCAGCTTTTGACTTTTCTGGTTCAATGAAAAGCCATTCGATATTATGGCTTTTTGATAAGTTAATATAAACCCGCTATATATCAAGCTAACATGGCTAGTCTGCAAAGCGGGTAACAGCATGGTTTCCATTTCCTTGCTGATGTACCACATGGCTGTGGTACTGTCTGTAACATGAAGTCTAGGGGACCAAAGAGGATTCGAGCACTGAATGCCTTGATCAGGGCTCGCATCTACTTTATATTTATTTGCTTGTATATGTCCTTGGTGTCCCACACAACTTGCATCGTCATCCCTCCTGAACCTACTCCTCAAGCAAAGTCCAAAGCAACTGTGGTGACTGACTGCTTTGGAACAGGGAGGGAGAAGGGGACACCTGAATTTAGGGGAAATCTATTGTATCCACCAAGTGATTTCCCTTCTGACAAACCCCAGCACTGGGATTTTTAAAAGACAAAGGATATTGGCGGTGGGACCAAAGAGACTTCAAATGCCATTGCATCTTTCTTGTATGACGTCTTGCCATGGGTATCATGAAAATCACAGACACCATGACAACAAAAATCTGGAGATATTCCCCAACAATGATGGAATAACCTCATACATGGCTCTAATTTTTCAGGTGGAAGAAAAGTCCTTTGTACTGAGGTGTTTAGCTGAAATCCTAGGGACACAATCTTGTGCAAAGGAGTCAACAAAGACTTTTGAAAGTTCTCTTGGAATCCCAGCCTGTGGAAGACATTCCTGACCCTATGAGAAAGACTGCAAAGACTAGCAAGTCATCTACATATGGAAAAAATGTGGATATCCTGTAGCCTTGCTAAGAGCTATAACTGTAGCTAGACACTTTGTGAATACTCTTGGTGCAGTGGATAGCCCAAAGGGTAAGGCAGAAAAGTGATACTGTAATCCAGAAACACAAAACCTTAAGAAATGCCTTAAGTTTGGATGAATAAGAATGTGAGCACATGCATCTTTTAAATCAAGTGTTGCCAGGAAACTTCAATGAGGAGACTGTGAAGTGACATAATTTTGAACTTGGGCACTATCACAAAAAGGTTTAAGAAAGAAAGTTCCAGAACTGGTCCCCAAGAACATTCTTTTGTTTGTTACTAAAACATCCTTGAATAAAATCCTTTCCCAACTAGGAAGGAAGAACTGGTTTTATCACTCCCTGGGACAGCATGTGTTGAAGGCAAAGTAGAAATAAAGGCATCTGGTTTGGTGGATGAGGATTTACCCCCTGGAAATGAGGGCTTTCCTCCCACTGCCATTCATTACCTTAAGGAATGAGTTTTACACAGATTGGTTCTGAAGACATCTGTTGCCAAAGAGAAAAAGGAGAGATTCGGATTTTCTGGAAGGTAAGGGAGACTTCAGGGGGGTGGGGGCAAGGTCTCTTAAAAGGTCATTATGTCTTGAACAGTCATTGGTTTGGGGGGCTTCTGAATTTTAATGAAACCCCTGTGTCATTTCTTAAACATCTGTTTACCTGCGTTTTGTTGAGACTATTTATCGAGTTTTTTTTCCAAAACTGAATGAAGGGTTACAGAATCCCTGTGTAATATTTTTCAGCCCACTTATTCCAAATTTTCTGTTTCCCGGTATCAACTTATGTCTTTGATCACACTTTTTTATAACCTCTACAGTAGGGAAACCAAAACTAAATTTAATTCTCTATTCAAAGAAAAAACTAAAATCTCACTTTTTCACATCAGCTGGGAGGTTCTGAGAATTCAGTCGGGCAAACCTCCTCAAAACACTATCATTGGCCATAATCATATACACACTGTAAACAATGAGTTGTGACTTGTAAATGGAAGAAACTAAATTTTTTAAAGCAGATTTTTTTATCACAATTAGAAATTGCAGACAAAATATTCCTCATGCTTTCACAAATAGTTAGAATAAACTAACACGAGACTAACAATTCAAAATTGTGAAAATCAGAATTGCAGAAGCTTATACTTTTTCCCATACTTGCCAATAATCTTCCCATCCTTGTCAGAAACAGTAGGATTGGAATTAATCAAATGCTTAGCAGCAGTTGGGATTAACAAAAGTTATAGCTGATGGGTCAGGATTAGGAAGAGAGTATAAAACTTAAAAGACTGAGGAACTTTATAAATTCTTGTCTTTTTGGGAGCCCAAGGCTGACTATCAGGAAAAGTGCAAGAAGTGATACACATACACATATCCTCCTAAGCTAACAGCATTGGAAGAATGGGTGAAGCTTCTGAAATTCCTTCTGTAACAGCTCATAGTATTCTCTGAGGGGCTAAGAAACCTCAGTGTTCTCCCACTGAAAACATTGTCACATTCTAGAAATAGCTGCACAGAAAAAGAAAGCATCACAGGGAGAATCAGAAACTGAGCTCTCCTTGGAGTCCAAATCACAAAATTGGAGAAAACCCTGTATCTGTGCCTTCACCTTCCTGACCAGATTCAAAATCTTTATTTCTTCATAAAAAGAAGTATCTCTGTTTCTTTTACCAGAAACTACTTTATAAGAAGGGCCAATAGCCTAAACTAAACCCTAACCAAACCCTAACCAGACCTAGTAAACTATTTCTAAAGAAATTATAGAAGGAGATGCATGTTTACCTTTCTGCTTCTCTTTGACAGTAAAAATGAGGGCAACAGTGTTATAAAATGGAAGCAGCAACTTCTTCAGGGATGGGCACAACATTCTGCCCAAACAGGGAACTCCTCCTTGTTCCCCCTCTCAGGGTGAACAAGACTGGCTCTTCCTTGCCCAGGGAATGGAACCCAACAGCCACAAAGGACCTGACTAACACAGTTCATAGCATCTGTAGGTGCTACACCAGAGATATCCAGGGTAAAGGATAAGTGGTCTGAAGAACAAACTACTGCTATCCTGCTGTGGTGGCAATGGCTGTTTGCTTAACCTGTTCGTTTTGTGGGTAGAAGGAGCACTGACCATGGGACAGGTAGTTTGTTCCATGGTCAAACTCAAAATGGTGTCTTTTTTTTCAAGGAAAACAAGCAACAGTCGGTAAAAATGTGAAGTCCTTAAAACTCACTTTTCTTCATATAAAATCACCGCACTTTAAAATATTTTACCAGTCTCCAAAAGTAAAATACACACAATTTCTCCATAGAAAAAAATGTTTTTCAATAACTTAAAAAAACTTTTAAACTGACAGGTACAAAGTGTGCTCTTGTTTAACAGTACAGTTAAGTCTTGTAACAGTCCATTAGAACACAAATTCCTAGTTTAAAAATAACTTTCCTAAATAGGAAAGTACAATAAAGCAAATATTTTTTTAACGTGAAAAGTTCCTTTACAGGAAGAACCTATCTTTCCAACAAAGGAACAGCACAAGCCGACCTTTGATCAATCTCTGACAGCAGTAAAGCTCTGAAGGGCATGGTGCCCAAATTTGTCATTTTAGTAAGTTCGAGCTGACTGGCTTTTTTGGGACTGTGGAAGGTGTCCTGAAGCTTTGGAAGCTGGACAACTGTTACATCTTTTTGGTAAAATATAATCCATAGCTAAGGCTACTGTAGCGGTGATCAATATGATCACATCCTTTTTTATGCTTAAGCATTCAGGAAGAAATCCATTATCTAGCTGTAAATTGTGTAATTTTTAAAAGTTTATTCTCCAAAGTCTGTATCACTTTTCTAAAGTCTGAAACTCTGGAATCAAAGCTTTCTCCAGCAGTAAAAGAAAAACATCTAGTGAGTCATCCGTCAAACTTAAAATGAAAAACAAGACTAGTCATTAACAAATCAACTAAAATGTTCCTTACAAAGTCACAGACTTATTATGAACAGCTGTATTATTGTTAGTACCAGTACCTGTAACCCATTGTTTAAACGTGGGTAATCCTCCAAATGCTAAACATAGTATACTGATTTCCATACTCAGGATATTTTAAGAAAGTACAGTTTTGTACCTACCATAAATGTAGATGTTCGAGTGCTCATACAGCTGCAGTCATAACAGATGGGTTATCCTGCCGTCAGGCGGGTCCTCGGTCAGCCGAATTCCAAAGTCTAGGTCCGGCATCGGTTGTCGTCGCTTCTTCCCTGACGTCACTGCGGCAGGGGTATAAAAGAGGCAGCCAACGCCATTTTCTTCAGTTTTTCTTGCCCCAGATGTCAGGTGCCCCCAGAAGGAAGGCAAATATAATGTTATGAAAAAATGTAATATTGATAAATCAAAAACAGTAGTTGCAAGCAAATACACCATAAAATAAAAGAGTACCCCAAAAGGTTATATGAAAAGGGTTTGTCATAAGGCCTGTCCTAAGAGGGGTTGGAGGGAGGGAAACCTGGACTGCAGCTGTATGAGCACTCAAACATCTACATTTATGGTAGGTACAAAACTGTACTATGTTCATCATGCATACAGCTGCAGTCATAACAGATGGGTAGAATCCCAAAGCTAAGTAAGGGTGGTAGGCACTAAGTGGAACTAGGAGGGGCTAGGATGCCCTGCAAGACTGCTGTGGCAAAGCCCGCTCTAGATTTAGAGTATAGTGGGAGGTGATAGTGCTTGGAGAAAGTGTGCACTGAACTCCAGGTGGCTGCTTTCAAAATATCTTTGGTAGGGACCCCCCTGAGGAAGGCTGCAGAGGTAGCTGTGGCTCTGGTGGAGTGGGATCTGATGCATGCAGGCACAGTTTTTCCATGAAATGAGTAACAAAAGCATATGCAGTGGACTATCCATTTTGAAATTGTCTGTTTGGAAATAGCCTTTCCTTGAGCACTTGCAGCATAGGACACAAAGAGTTGCTCAGATTTCCTGAATGGCTTTGTCCTGTCCAAATAATAATGAAGTTGTCTGTGAATGTCCAAGGAATGTAGTAGTCTTTCCCCTTTGTTTTGTGGATTAGGATAAAAGGTAGGTAAGTGGATAGTCTGATTCAAAGCTACACTGGATACTACCTTTGGCATAAAGGTAGGGTTGGTTAAGGAAACTCTGTCCTGATGGAAAATGATGAATGGTTGCACAGCCATGAGGGCCTGTAGCTCCGAAACCCTGCGAGCTGAGGTGATAGCCAGAAGAAAGGCTGTTTTCCATGACAAGTATTGTAACTCTGATGAAGAAGCTGGCTCGAAGGGAGGAAGGGTCAGCTTTTCCAATACGAAGTTGAGGTCCCAAGCAGGGACTGGTAGTTTCCTTGGGGGTTTTATATTCTTTGCCCCTCTGAGGAACTGCCTTAAGAGAGGATGAGAGAATAAAGGAGGATCTGTGTTGTATTGTGCAGAAATGGCTGAAGCGTGGATCTTGATGGATGAGAAGGAAAGTCCATTGTTTAACATCTCAGCTAGGTACTGTAAAACTTGAGGTATATTTATTACCCAAGGATTCTGTCCCTTCTTTTGATTCCAGGCACAAAATCGTTTCCATTTGGCGGAGTAGGCCTTTCTAGTAGAAGGTCTTCTGGCCTCCAAGATGACATCCTGCACCTCCTTAGAGAGGAGAAACTGTTGGGAAAGCAAGGAATTCTCCATGCAGCTAGATTTAGAGTTTTGAGATGGCTGTGAAGAGTTTTGTAGTTGTGCTGGGACAACAGAAGAGGGACTAGAGGTAGGATCCATGGTGGGGAATGTGTCAGGCTCTTCAGGAGCGGATACCAGTGTTGCCTTGGGCAGTCTGGAGCAATGAGAATCATTTTCGGCCTCTCTGCTCTGGCTTTTAATAGAACTTTGGGCAGCAGAGGAAGAGGCGGGAAGGCATAGATGGTCAATGTTGCCCAATTGAAGGAAAGTGCGTCCACTTTCCAGGCCTGTGGATGATAGGTCCTTGAACAAAATTTTTTCAACTGGCAATTTCTGTGGGTAGCAAAGAGATCTATGTCTGGCTGTCCTCACGCCCGAGTTATCTTTGTGAAAATTTGAGGCTGCAACTTCCATTCGTGTGGATCTGTCATATTTCTGCTTAGGTTGTCTGCCAGTGTGTTTTCCTTCCCTGGCAGGAATTGTGCCTGTAGTTGAATTTTCACTTCCAGTGCTGTGTTCCATAGGGTCATGGCTTGCCTGCACAGGGGGTATAAATGAGTTCCTCCCTGTTTATGTACCACATCACTGTGGTGGTGTCTGTCCTTATCAATAGCTGGCCTGGATGCAGTAGGTCTTTGAAGGTCATAATAGCCTTTTGCATGGCTAGCATTTCCTTTTGGTTGATGTGAAGGAGCTTCTCTTTTCGTGCCCATTTTCCCTGAATGCACTGATCTGTCATGTGTGCTCCCCAGGCGTAGTCTGAGGTGTCTGTTGTGATGATTTGAGTTGCTTGAGGTACACAGAAAGGAAGACCTGTGTTTCTTTGGCAAGCTTGAGCCCACCACATAAATTCCTTTTGAAGGCATGGAATGAGTGGTATAATTGGTTCCAACCTGTGGCTGTGTTGAGACCATAAGTTTTTTAGGTACCATTGAAGTTTTCTCATATGCAGCTTTGCACATGGGATAAGTAGGATGTGAGATGCCATGAATCCCAGAGCCTGAAGGACTTTCCTTGCAGTTAGCCTGGTGTAAGTTGCCATTTTTCTGAAGTATTGAGACAGTTGCCCTTGCTTGTCTGGCGTGAGGTAGGCCATCTGGGTGGTTGTATCCAAGTTGGCACCCAGGAAAATAACTTGTTGAGAGGGTATTAGCTTTGATTTCTTTTTGTTGACTGTATATCCCAGGAAGTTCAACAGTTTTATTTCAAACGCCAGGTGCTGCAGTAGTATGTCCTTGCTGTCCGCTTGGATCAGGCAATCATCCAGATATGGGTAGATTTGTATCCCTTGTAGTCTGCAGAAGGCGATTACTGATGCCAGGCATTTCGTAAACACTCTGGGCGCAGTTGATAAGCCAAAGGGCAATGCAGAGAATTGGTAATGGGTTGAACCTGCAAGAAATCTGAGGTATATTCTGCAATCTTGTCTGATAGGGACATGCAGGTATGCCTCCTTGAGGTCCAATGTTACCAGCCAAGACTCCTTGCCCAGCATGGGAAGAAGCTGCTGTAATGTGAGCATCTTGAATTTTGGCACCTGTAGATATGTGTTTAGAATGGACAGGTCTAAGATAGGTCTCCAATCTTTGTCTTTCCTTGGTACCAGGAATAGTCTGGAATAAAACCCTTGACCTTGTTCTTTTGCAGGTACCTCTTGAATTGCTTTCATGTCCATGAGAGCTGAAATTTGTTTTTGTGCCTCTGCCCTTTGATTTTGTGGCAGGTTTGGCATGCCTCTCATTTTTGGAAGGGTGTGAAAGTGGAACCTGTAGCCTCTGTCTATAATGTCCAGAATCCATTTGTCTTTTGTAACAATATGTCAATTTTTTTGAAAATAATGTCAGTTTTCTGCCCAAAGATGCTGCCATTAAAGCTTTGCTTGGCAGGTGTAGGGGGAGGTCATTGTGTCTGTTTTCTAAAAGACTGTGATCTATCTTCTCCACCTCTTGGGGTTGGTGCTTGCCACTGTCTGGCTCTGTAAGATCCTTGAGGTTGCCCTCTACCCCTTGGACGCCTGTATCTGCCCCTTTGAGGTCTGTCCGTGGCTGGAAAGGACCAATTTTTTGAAGGGCAGTTTCTGCTGAAACGTGGAGGCTGTACCTGCAGGAAATCTTTCACTGTTTGCATTGATTTAGCTTTTTCCTCCATTTTCTTTAGCACCTCCTCTGCTTTAATACCAAACAATACATCTTTTTGAAGAGGTGCATCTAATAATTTAGCTTTGACATGATCTGGTAAGGTTTGCTCTTTGAGCCAAGCATGCCTCATTATAACAGACCCTGTAACAGCAGCTCTACATGAGGCCTCTAAAGCATCAAAACCACACTGCAAGGTATGTTTACCCACTTGCTCTGCACCATGCAACAAATCCTGTAACTCTTTTAAATCTGGTTGTTCTGGTTGTGTCATTTTGCTTTTCAGCTGAGATATCAAAAACTGTTGATACTTTAACATATGGAACTGACAGTTTAATGCCCTCATGGTTAAAGTGGCTGAGGTGTACACCTTTTTCCCCCACCTTTCTAAAGATCTGGAATCTCTCTCTGAAGATAATGGGTTTTTAGCAGTAGAGGCCTTAATTCCCTTGGGACCCTGTGAAATAGTTTCTGGGTCAGCAGTATGGCTTTTATATACGAACTGGTGAGAATCAGGAACCAGGTAATACCTGTCTGGTTTAACAGGAGCTGGAGGCAAAGAATCAGGATTAAGGCTGGCTTCTGTGTACACATCATCCAATATATCTAAAACAGGAGGGATAGCCAGAGGCCTATGCTGGGGGAGCAGAAGAAATTCCCTAAGCCTTTTCTTGGAATCTGAGTAATCTTGGCCTTCCCAGTGAAAGTGTTCCCTCAGTGTATGCAGGGTTTCCCCAAAAGAGAAGTCCTCAGGGGGGAGACCGAGGGAATAGACTCCTCTGCATCAGAGTCTTCGAATGGAGAATAGGCACAATCCTGGTCCTCAGATAGTTCTGAGGTAATAGAAGCTTGATCTGAGGAAGGGTAGTCTTCCTCTAATCTGGGCCTTTTGTCAGAGGGGTTGAGAACCCCTGATAAGAGTAATCAAATCCTCAGCCATTTTAAGCATCTGTTTTTTTAGGCATGGTGCATTGAGAGGGTGTCTGAGGAACCTGTTTTTTGGTTTTCATGGCTGTTTTAGATTTAGTGAAGGCTTTAATAGAGAAGGAGGAAGGCCTGAATACCCCTTGAGAAATGGCAGGCCTGTCTAAATTCTGAGTTTCTCCGCCAGGAGTGGCGTCTGTATCTGTAGTAGGAATGGGGGCCGAGGAGCCTGCGACCTCGGGTACTGAAGACACCGGTAATACATAGTCATCGGTACTCAGGGGCTGCGTAGGCATCTCGCTGAGTACCAGAGAACCGGTAGTCGGCCTTAGCGTGGTATCAGTAGGTGGTGCAGACCTCGAATATCAGTCCTTATCTTTGCGTTTTTTGCTCAAAACTGGAGTCGGAGTATCCGACGACATAATATAATTAAATTTTTCGCCAAAAAAGTGAAGGGCGAACTCCGCCCGATGCTTAATAGTGCGTTTGTTGAATCTAGCACAAAAATGGCAGGCCGAGACATCGTGGTCTGGGCCTAAGCAAGGTATACAGTAAGAGTGGAAATCCTTATGCGGTATTTGCTTCCCACATGAAATGCAATTATTAACTTTGTCTGACATCGGTCTAAGGCAAGAAAAGTTTCCCCAACGGGGTACTTAGCTTTCAAGAAGACTTCGGCTGAAATACTTTCGTAAATCTCAGGAGCTGGCCGACTGGCACTTGCGAACTGCTTCTGCTTCGGGCACCGCGCGGCAAGAAAGACTGGAGAAAATGGCGTCGGCTGCCTCTTTTATACCCCTGCCGCAATGACGTCAGGGAAGAAGCGACGACAACCGACGCCGGACCTAGACTTTGGAATTCGGCCGACCAAGGACCCGCCTGACGGCAGGATTACCCATCTGTTATGACTGCAGCTGTATGCACGATGAACATCAATGTATTTTGAAAGATTCATGGGATTTTCTGACAAAATTAGCTTTTGTTGAATTTAACCAGGAATATTTTTTTGTTGCACTGGATGCAGATTATTGTTCCCAACAGTCCAAATGACCACAAACCAAAGTGGGTTTCATAGGACGTTTTCTCACTGCAAAGGGTTGCCACTGTACTTTAAAACGTTTAATTTCTCTCAGCAGAGAGTACTCACAACTCTCAAGAATAAAAGTTTGCACAGCAAAGTCTAAAAGACTTGGGATTTTTGCCTGGAAGTGTTTGCATAGATACTTTTACATCCCAAGCAGACTCCAAAGAATTTTTCCTTAGGTAGATTTCAAAGGTTTGAAGTGAGATGTGGAAGAAAGACATAACTGGGAACATATGTTTTGGGAGTGTAACAAGTTGGCAGACTAAAATTTCCCCATAGAGTACTCTTGTGAGGAAAACTAGGCCAGCAAATGAGTGCAACTAAGGAAATTACTTTTTTTTTAGTTGGGATACATTATATGAATTATTTAGACATAGTAAGCCTTGTTAAGTTTAGTTCTGGTGGATGCCAAAAAAGCAGTTATTAGAAAATGGAAATCAAGCTCTAACTTGAAGTAGTGAATATTGTAAGAGATAAGAGAACAGAAGTGGGACCTTTGGAAAGGGATTTGAGAAAATTATAGAGAAAGAAACAGAAACTGTGGGAACAATACATGCAGAAACATGTTTTGGAGGAAAAATGAGATTTAAGAGAAGGCAGGAATTGAACAATTTAAGTAATGCTGGTTTGATATTGTATAGAACAATATATGTGATGCATAATGTTTGTAAATGGGAACTTGTTAATGCGGTTTGATTACTTTTATGTAAATGTAAGTCTGCATGTGTCACAAGTGATGATTCAATAAAGGTATTTAAAAACAAAGAGAGAGAGAGAAAAAGAACATCTAGCAGCTAAAAGATAGACGTATCACAGGATATGTGACATGCTAAAAAGATTAAGAATAAAGAAGAGGAAAAAGAGTATAAAAAGGATACAGGGGATCAGTGAAGGAAGGCATATATGACTAAACAGAGAAAGAGGGAGGACTGTCTTAAGACAGGACACGAACTGGAATGGAGAAGTATGTAGCAGAGTGAGAAACAAGGATGAAGGCTAGGGGGTAGTAGAACAGATAGGCAGTCAAGTAGAGAAATAGAAATGGGAGAGAAGGGAGGAGGAAATCAGAAGGGCCAGGAGAAGAGGAGGGATAAACATTAATGGAGTGGGGATATCTAAAAGACCTGGAGACGGTATGAGGAAGAAGGGAATACTGAGAAGGATACAAGTCAAGAAGGAAACCAGGGAAATAATATTGAAGAGTACTACATAATGAAGGGAGAGAAGAAGTAAGGAGATGGCAGAAATGAGACAGTGGAAAAATAGTTTTTATAGCCCAATGGGCAGATAGAACAATGGGTAACCTGACGCAAATCTGTACTGCCATGCTACTAACAGGAACAAGGGTCATGGGAAGGGCCAAGCCAGCCGCAGAACTAAAATCTCTGAAGAAGGAAATGTGAGTTGTACTTCTGTGGAGGAAAGACCTAGAAGAAGAAGAAGAAAAACAAAGGAAGGGAGGTTTCAGAAAGAAGATAAGCTGGGGAGATGTAAGAGAAGGCAACCTCGAGGGAATAAGAGTTGGAGAATTCACATATTTCCTCAGATAGGCAGAGAGCATCCTCAAGGATAGACAGGGGTTATATAATTTTACACCACAGTCACATAATAAGGGCCGTCACCACACAGATGTTGATATCTGATCATGAAATGACAGGGATATATGTAAGGATATTCCCACAGGAAGAGCTGGAATGACACTGGAGACTCCCTGTATACATGCTGGAGAATGATAGAAGCAAGTAAAGGAAGCCATGAGGGGAACAGGCTGGAGGATGGGTCAACATAGGAAAAGAGGAAAGGGGTCATTAGAAGTGAGATTATAAAAAGACTAAGAGAAGGAAAGAACAAAAATAACAGTAATGGAAGTATTGAGAAAGGAACTAATAAATCTGTAGATGGATAGAGGAAGAAATGCACCAAGGAAGAGGGACAGAGAAAGACAGATAATCCAAAAACTACAGAAATGGTAGGATGAAAGACTCTGGCATAAGAGAAATGCTGTGGAGATGTTATTTACCTGAGATCTACTAAAGCATTGGCAATGAGATTAAAAGAAGAAAAAGAAGGAGGGATTTATGACATAAGAATGGAGGTACAGGAGAGTGAAAGGAGAAAGCTGTGAGAAACATTATAGGGGTTCAGAGAATATTTATTACCAGAAACTGTACAGGAAGGAAAAAGGGTAAAAAGGATGGTGAGGAGGAAGTTGGTCAGTTGAGATGGCCAGTCTTTAAAGAAATAGATGATGAAGAAGCAAAAAGTTTAGACAAGCAATCAAAAGGAAAGTACAGTTGTGTACACTTACCATAAATGTAGATGTTTGAGTGTATTCACTGTTGCAGTCATTACATTTGGGTAATCTGCTGGCAGGTTGCCCTCGGTCAGCCTGAATTCCAAAGTCTTGGGTCCTGCGTCGGTTGCAGTCTTCTCTTCCACGACGTCAGGTCATCAGGGGTATAAAACATGCAGCCAACGCCATTTTCTTTAGTTTTTCTTGCCCCCGATGTCAGGTGCCCCCAAAAAGGTAGCAATATTATATGTAAATATATATATACATGCATCAATATAAACTTTACCTTCATCTACAAGCAAATACACCACATAGGCTGTAGAGGATAGAGAAGGAAAGATAAACTTTAGAATGACAGGGGGACGGTGGGAGGGTAACCTGGACTGCAACAGTGAATACACTCGAACATCTACATTTATGGTAAGTGTACACAACTGTACTATGTTCTTCGTGTTTCACTGTTGCAGTCATTACATTTGGGTAGAATCCCAAAGCTATGGTTGAGAGGCTGGAGCTAAACAGCATTAGGTGTGGCTATAAGGCCCTGCAGCACTGCAGTGGCAAACCCTGCCCTGGACTTAAGGAGTACAGAGGCAAATGGTAATGCTTTGTAAAGGTGTGAACAGAACTCCAAGTAGCAGCCTCTAGAATGTCTTTGGCTGGTACTCCTCTGAGAAAGGCTGCTGAGGTAGCTGCAGCTCTGGTGGAATGAGACCTAATGCTCTTGGGCACATGTTTACCATGGTGTAAGTAGCAGAAACAGATGCAGTGGCTTATCCACTGTGAAATTGTCTGCTTTGAAATTGCCTTTCCTTCTGATCCTGCAGCATATGACACTAGTAATTGCTCAGTTTTTCTTAGAGCCTTAGTCCTGTTCAAGTACAATCTTAGCTGTTGGTGTACGTCCAAGAAATGCAGAATTCTCTCTCCTTTGTTCTGCGGATTCGGATAAAAAGTTGGCAGATGAATAGTTTGGTTAAGAGCCACACTGGAAACCACCTTAGGCATAAAAGTAGAATTTGTCCTCAAAGACACCCTTTTCTGGGTAAAATATGATAAAAGGCTCTAGAGCCATGAGGGCCTGTAGTTCTGAAACTCTTCTTGCTGAAGTAATTGCTAGTAGCAGAGCTGGTTTCCATGATAAGAACTTTATATCAGCGGTAGCAGCTGGTTCAAATGCAGGCAGAATGAGCTTTTCCAACACATAATTGAGGTCCCATGCTGGTAATGGTGATCTTCTAGGAGGCCTTACATTTTTGGCTCCTCTAAGATACTGTTTACTAAAGGGAGAGAAAAGATTGGTGGCTCTGTATTGCAGTGAGCCAAAATGGCAGATGCATGAATTTTGATTGATGAGAAAGATTGGCCTTTGTCAAGCATCTCAGTTAAGTATTGTATTATCTGAGGAATATGTGGTTCTGCTGTATCAGTTCCTTGTGCTTGATTCCAAGCACAGAATCCCTTCCATTTGTCAGCATAAGATTTTCTAGTACTAGGCCTTCTGGCTTCCAAAATGACATCCATCACAGCTTTACTGAGAGGTGTCGTTTGTATGATTACATGATTAGCCATGCTGCCAGGTTCAGAGTCTGTAGTTGATTGCGCAGAATCTGATTGTTTTGCTGGGACAATAGTTGTGGTCTTTGAGGCAAGGTCCAAGCTGGGTATTGAGACAAGTTCCTTAGGGTTGGGTACCAGTATTAGTGGGGCCAGTCTGGGGCAATTAATATCATCTTTGGCTTCTCTTGTCTGACGTTTAGGAGGACCTTGGGTATAAGAGGCAGAGGAGGAAAGACGTAAACTGATAGGTTTTTCCAACTGAAGGATAGGGCGTCCACTTTCCATGCTTGGCTGTGATAAGTCCTTGTGCAGAATCTTTTCAATTGATAATTTTGAGGAGAGGCAAATAGATCTATGTCTGCACTCCCCCATTTTTCTGTTATCATGCTGAAGACTTGTGGATTTAGTTTCCACTCGTGAGGATCCATAAGGTTTCTGCTTAAATCGTCTGCCAGAGTGTTTTGCTTTCCTGGCAGGAATTGAGCTTGAAGATGTATTTGGTATGTCAAAGCTGTGTCCCACAGTGCCATGGCTAATCTGCAAAGGGGGTATGAGTGTGTGCCCCCTTGCTTGTTTATATACCACATGACTGTGATGTTGTCCATTTTTATCAGTAGTTGTCCTGGATGAAGTAAGTCCTTGAAGGCTGTTAGGGCATTTTGAACAGCTAGCATCTCTTTCTGGTTGATATGTACATGCATTTGTTTTGGTGCCCATATGCCCTGAATGCATCTTCCTGCCATGTGGGCCCCCCAGGCATAATCTGATGCGTCTGTTGTTAAGGTTTGGCTGGCAGGGGGTAGAGTGAAGGGCCGTCCCATGTTTTGGTGACAGGCCTTTGCCCACCATAGAAACTCCTGTTGCAGGCAGGGAATGAAAGGAATCATTGTTTCCAGACTGTGTGAATGTTGACTCCATAAACCTTTTAGGTTCCACTGAAGTTTCCTCATATGCAGTCTTGCATATGGAATTAGTAGGATGCAGGATGCCATGAAGCCCAGAGCCTGCAGAATTTGTCTTGCAGAAGACTGGGTTTTTGTTGCCATCAGTTTGAAGTAAGTAGTCAGTTGCCTTTGTTTGTCTGGCGTGAGGTAAGCCATCTGGTTAGTTGTATTCAAGCTTGCACCCAGGAATGTTATCTTTTGAGAGGGTACCAGTTGTGACTTCCTTCAGTTTATTGTGTACCCTAGGCATGTTAGAAACCTTTTCACAAACACCAGGTGTCGAAGAAGAGTGTCCCTGTTCTCTGCTTGAATGAAAGACGTCCAAGTAAGGATATATTTGTATACTTCTTTGTCTGCAAAATGCAATTACTGGTGCCAGGCACTTTGTAAAGACCCTGGGCGCAGTAGATAAGCCAAAGGGCAGTGCAGAGAATTGGTAATGCATTAAGCCAGCCTTGAATCTGAGGTATCTTCTGCACAACTGTCTTATTGGGACATGCAGGTATGCCTCTTTTAGGTCTAAAGTCACCAGCCAAGCATTCTTGCCCAGCATGGGGAGAAGCTGCTGCAAAGTCAGCATTCTGAATTTTGGAATGTCCAGGTACGTATTCAAAATCGATAAATACAGTACTGGCCGCCAGGTCTTGTCCTTTCTGGGTACCAAGAACAGTCTTGAGTAAAAACCTTGTCTTTTTTCTTGTTCTGGTACTATCCGAATGGCCTCCATATCCATGAGGGACGTAACCTGTTTCTGTGCCTCTGCCCAGTGATTGTTTGGCAGATCTGGCCAACCATTTGCCATTGGCAGAGTGTGGAAATGGAATCTGTATCCCTGTGTAGTACCCACTTGTCCTGGGTTATTAATAGGTTAGTACAAGGCTAACTGCCCTTGCGAGCCATTTTAAACCTAGCCAATTCTCCCCTGTGAGATTCAAACCCTGTACCTTGTGTTTGTAAGACAAACACCTTAACCATTAACTGCCAATTTTGAGCAAAAAGTGCAAATTTTCTCCCTATGGGTGCTGCCAAAAGATCAGTGCTTGGTGTAGGCAGAGGGAAGTCATTGGGATTGCTTTCTGTAGGTTTGCGCTTTATCTCCCCCAGATTTGGCGGTGGATGCGCCCCATTGCTTTGACCTGTATGAGTCTTGCGCCTGGTATCTGGAACCCTTAGGGCATCTGGATTTGCCCCTTTGAGCTCTGTCTGACACAGGAAAGGACCACTTTTTGTAGGCCAGTGTCTACTGAAGCTTGGTGGCTGCACTTGTAAGAAGTCTTTAACAGTTTGCATAGACTTAGCTTTGTCTTCCATTTTCTTTAAAACCTCTTCTGCCTTAATACCACACAGAGAATCATGCTGTAAAGGTGCATCTAGCAATTTAGCTTTAACATGATCAGGCAAATTTTGTTCCTTTAACCAGGCATGCCTCCTAATCACAGATCCAGTAACTGCGGCCCTGCAGGGGGCAAAGAATCAAAACCACATTGCAAAGTATGCTTTCCAACCTGTTCAGCTGGTGCTATAATTCCTGCAATTCTTTATTTTCTGCACATTCCGAAATCAACATAATTTTCTGTTTCAGCAATCCCATAACATGTTGTTGGTACTTAAGCATATGAAATTGACAGTTTAAGGCCCTGATTGCCAAGGTTGCAGATGTATAAACCTTTTTTCCCCATCTGTCCAGTGCCCTTGAATCTCTGTCAGAGGGGGTAGGATTTTTTGCTGTTGAGGCCTTAACTCCCTTTGGACCCTGTGAAATAGTTTCAGGATCAGCAGCAGGGTTTCTAAATAAAAATTTATGTGAGTCAGGGACCCTGTAATATCTGTCAGGCTTACTGGGAGCTGGAGGTAAGGAGTCAGGGGTCAAGCTTGACTCCAAAAACACATCCTCCACAATGTCTAAAACAGGGGGAATGGCTAAAGGCTTGTGCTGAGGGAGAAGGAGGAAATCCCTGAGCCTCTTTTTTGATTCTGAGACATCCTGACTCTCCCAGTGAAAATACTCCCTCGAAGTATGCAAGGTTTCTCCAAATGAATAATTCTCTGGAGGAGATACAGATGGAACAGACTCCTCAGCATCAGAATCCTCATAGGGAGGTATAGATAATTCCTGATCAGAAGAGGAATCAGAAGAAATAGAAACCTGATCTGAAGATTCATAATCGGTGTCTTCCCTAGGCCTCTTATCTGGAGGGGGATGTGTACCCCTGATCAAGGTAATAAGGTCTTCAGCCATTTTGATCATCTGTTTTTTAGGCATAGAGGCCTGTGCACGTGGCTCATGCATCAGTTTTTTAGTTTTAGAAGTTGCTTTTGTCTTTGGTTTTGCAACGGTCATCGGTTTGATGTACAAATGTTGAGGTCTGAATACACCCTCAGAAGCCAGTGCCTGCTCAGCGACTCTGGACCCATCCGAGGGAGATACATCTGTCGGTCCAATACCTTGAGTATCTTGTGGCATGCTGGACTCCACATGGGTGTCGGTAGAGGCCTGCGACTCGAAGGTAGCGGGTATCAGGGGCTGTGAAGGCACCT
This sequence comes from Protopterus annectens, assembly GCF_019279795.1. Lineage (NCBI taxonomy): Eukaryota > Metazoa > Chordata > Ceratodontiformes > Protopteridae > Protopterus > Protopterus annectens. Next base: position 658,706,031 of record NC_056733.1, on the reverse strand, counting down.
CACTGAGTACCGGTGAACCGGTGACTGGCTTAGAAGCTTTGTCGTTGGTTTTGGATCTCGACTGCCTTTCTCTGTCCTTTTCTTTGCATTTTTTATGTCCTCTGGTAGTCGGATTGCTATCTGACGACATTTCTGGGTAGTTAAATCTGTTTCCAAAATACTTTGATGCAAAAATATACTGACGCTTAACAGTGCGTTGGTTAAATCTAGCACAAAACCGACAGCCAGGCACGTTGTGATCAGGGCCTAGGCAAGGAATACAGTATAAATGGAAATCCTTATGAGGTATTTGCTTCCCACAAGTAATACAATTACTAACTTTTTCTGACATCGGTAAAAAGCAAGAAAAAAGTTTCCCCAATGGGGTACTTAGCTTTAGTGAAGACTTCGGTTCTGAAACTCAAACATTTCAGTAGTCGGCCGACCGGCACTTGCAAAATGCTTCTGCTTCGGGCACCGCACGGCAAGAAAGACAAAAGAAAATGGCGTCTGCTGCATGTTTTGTACCCCTAACGACCTGATGTCAGGAAAGAGGAGACAGCAACCGATGCAGGACCCAAGATTTTGAAATTCAGGCCGACTGAGGGCAACCTGCCAGCAGATTACCCAAATGTAATGACTGCAACAGTGAAACACGAAGAACATCGAAGTGAGGAAAACACAGACCAGGATGCAGAAAGAAAAAACCCTGGCATGTGATGGTCTGGAATTAGAACTCTGGAAGTTGGGAGAAGAAGAGGTGATCTGAAGGTGAGTGGAGTTACTCACCTATATAATGAAAGAGGAACATGCCAAATTCATGGGAAGAAAGCGGTAAAGTACAGTTGTGTACCTACCATAAATGTAGTGTGTATTCACTGTTGCAGTCATTACATTTGGGTTATCCTGCTGGCAGGCTACCCGCAGTCAGCCTGAATTCCAAAGTCCTGGTCCGGCGTCGGTTGCTGTCGCCTCTTCCCTGACGTCAGTGCGCCAGGGGTATAAAAGATGCAGCCGACGCCATTTTCTTCAGTTTTTCTTGCCCCAGATGTCAAGTGCCCCCAAAAGGGTAGGCTGTAATATTATGATCATAAAAATGCATGCACATAACCTTCATCTACAAACAAATACACCACATAGGTTGTATAGAATAGAGAGGTACAGGTAAGTCCCAGCAAAGAAAAAAAGGGGGATGGTGGGAGGGTAACCTTGACTGCAACAGTGAATACACTCGAACATCTACATTTATGGTAGGTACACAACTGTACTATGTTCATCGTGTTTCACTGTTGCGGTCATTACACTTGGGTTGAATCCCAAAGCTGAGGTTCGGTGGCTGGGCCTAAATAGAGTCTGAGTTGGTTATGAGGCCGTGCAGAAATGTAGTGGCAAAGCCTGCTCTGGATTTAAAGTAGAGAGGTAAATGGTAGTGCTTTGTAAAAGTGTGCACTGAAGTCCAGGTTGCAGCCTCCAAAATGTCTTTGGTTGGTACTCCTCTGAGGAAGGCTGCTGAAGTGGCTGCTGCTCTGGTAGAATGTGGCCTAATGCCCTTGGGCACTGATTTGCCATGTTGTGAATAGCAGAAACGAATGCAGTGGCCTATCCATTTTGAAATAGTCTGCTTTGAAATGGCTTTTCCTTGTGATCCTGCAGCATATGCCACTAAGAGTTGCTCAGTCTTTCGGAAGGCTTTAGTTTTGTCCAAGTAAAAGCGTAGCTGTCTGTGTATGTCCAAAGAATGCAGAAGTCTCTCCCCCTTATTCTGTGGGTTTGGATAAAAGGTAGGCAAATGTATGGTTTGGTTAAGAACCACACTGGACACTACCTTAGGCATAAATGTTGGGTTTGTCCTTAGAGAAACCCTGTCCTGATGGAAAATAATAAAAGTTTCCACAGCCATTAGTGCCTGTAACTCTGAGACTCTTCTTGCTGAAGTTATTGCTAGGAGAAAAGCGGTTTTCCATGACAAGTATTTTATCTCTGCTGTACTGGCTGGCTCAAAAGGAGGCAGTGTGAGTTTTTCCAAGACAAAATTGAGGTCCCATGCAGGAATTGGGGCTCTCCTTGGAGGTCTTATGTTTTTGGCCCCTCTTAGAAACTGTCTTAGCAGTGGATGAGAAAAAATAGGTGGATCTGTTTTGTAATGAGCTGAAATGGCAGAGGCATGGATCTTAACTGATGAGTAGGATAGGCCTTTGTCCAGCATCTCAGTTAGGTATTGCAAAATCTGAGGAATATTTGGTACAAACGTGTCAATTCCCTGCGCTTGGTTCCAAGCACAGAATCTCTTCCATTTCTCTGCATAAGATTTTCTGGTGCTGGGCCTCCTGGCCTCCAAAATAACATCCATAACTGCTTTACAGAGAGGAGTGTTCTGAATGATTACATTATTCGTCATGCAGCCAGATTTAGGGTTCTGAGTTGGCTGTGCAGGATCTGATTGTTCTGTTGGGTCAGCAAATGAGGTATTAGAGGCAATGTCCAGGCTGGGCCTTGAGACAAGCTCTTTAGGATTGGGTACCAGTGCTGGCGTGGCCAGTCTGGGGCAGTCAGTATCATTTTTGGCTTCTCTTGTCTGACCTTTAGGAGTACCTTGGAGAGGAGAGGCAGAGGAGGGAAGGCATATACTGTAAGGGCTTTCCAGCTGAATGAAAGGGCGTCCATTTTCCATGCTTGCTTGTGATAAGTCCGAGTGCAGAATCTCTGTAGCTGGCAGTTGTGAGGGGAGGCAAATAGATCTATGTCTGGGCATCCCCATTTCCCTGTTATCATGTTGAAGATTTGTGGCTCTAGTTTCCACTTGTGAGGATCCATGAGGTTTCTGCTTAGTTCGTCTGCCAAAGTATTTGTCTTTCCTGGCAGGAATTGTGCTTGCAGATGTACTTAAGTCAATGCGGTGTTCCACAAAGTCATGGCTTGTCTGCAGAGGGGGTAGGAATGTGTGCCCCCTTGCTTGTTTATGTACCACATAACTGTAGTACTGTCCATCTTTATCAGCAGTTGTCCTGGATGAAGTAGGTCCTTGAAGGCTGTCAGGGCATTTTGTACAGCTAGCATCTCTTTTTGATTGATATGAAGATGCATTTGGTTTGTGGGCCATGTGCCCTGAATACATTTTCATTTTCTGCCATGTGCGCCCCCCAGGCATAATCTGATGCATCTGTTGTTAGTGTCTGCCTTGCAGTGGGTAAGGTGAATGGCTGTCCCTTGTTGTGGTGACAAGCCTGTGCCCACCATTGAAATTCCAGTTGCAAGCAGGGAATGAGAGTAATTACTGTTTCAAGGCTGTGGCAATGTTGAGTCCAAACACTTTTTAGATACCATTGTAGTTTCCTCATATGCAGTCTTGCATATGGAATTAGTATAATGCAGGATGCCATGTAGCCCAGAGCCTGCAGAATTTTTCTTGCAGATAACTGGATCTTTGTTGCCATGTTTTTGAAGTAAGAAGTCAGTTGCCTTTGTTTGTCTGGCGTGAGATAAGCCATCTGGGCAGTTGTATTTAAGCTTGCACCCAGAAATAATATCTTTTGAGAGGGTACTAGTTTTGATTTCTTTTTGTTTACTGTGTACCCTAGGCAAATTAGTAATCTTTTTACAAACGCCAGATGCTGTAGTAGAATATCTTTGGTCTTTGCCTGAATAAGGCAGTCGTCCAAGTAGGGATATATTTGAATTCCTCTTTGTCTGCAAAATGCAATTACTGGTGCCAGGCATTTTGTGAAGAGCCTGGGCGCAGTAGATAAGCCAAAGGGCAGTGCAGAGAATTGGTAGTGCATTCAGCCAGCTATGAATCTGAGTTATCTTCTGCAAGATTGTCTGATTGGGACATGCAGGTGTGCCTCTTTGAGGTCCAAAGTTACAAGCCAAGCCTTCTTGTCTAGCATGGGTAGAAGCTACTGTAGAGTTAACATTTTGAATTTTGGGATGTCCAGAAAAGTATTTAGAATAGACAGGTCCAGAATTGGTCTCCAGGCTTTGTCCTTTCTCGATACTAAGAAAAGTCTTGAGTAAAATCCTTGTCCCTGCTCTTGTTGTGGCACTGGCTGAATAGCCCCCATGTCCATGAGAGATGAAACTTGTTTTTGTGCCTCTGCCCATTAATTGTGTGGCAGGTCTGGCATACCTTTTGCATTTGGAAGGGTGTGAAAATGGAACCTGTAGCCCTGAGAGACTATATTTAAGACCCATTTGTCCTGGGTGATCTTGTGCCAGTTTTGAGAAAAAAGTGCTAGCTTTCCCCCTAAGGGTGCTGCCAAAAAATAAGTGCTTGGCATTAGCAGAGGGAAGTCATTGGGACTGTTTTCTATAAGGCTGTGATTTGTCTTCTCCGCTTTTGGAGGTAGAAGCACCCCATTGTTTGGGCCTGTATGAGCCCTGGGGCTGTTGCCTGCCTCTAGGGCGTCTGAATCTGCCTCTTTGTGGTCTGTCTGACACTGGAGAGGACCAATTCTTAGAGGGCCAAGTCCTGCTAAATCTGGGTGGCTGTACCTGCAAAAAATATTTTACTGTCTGCATAGATTTAGCCTTAACCTCCATTTTCTTCAACACCTCTTCTGCCTTAACACCAAACAAAGTATCATGCTGTAATGGAGCATCCAATAATTTTGCTTTAATATGATCAGGCAGATTCTGCTCCTTTAACCAAGCATGCCTTCTAATAACAGAACCTGTAACAGCGGCCCTGCACGAGGCCTCCAGTGAATCATAGCCACATTGCAAAGTATGTTTTCCCACTTGTTCAGCTGCATGCAATAAATCCTGCAAATCTTTGTTCTCAGAACATTCAGAATTTGTCAACATTTTTTGTTTTAACAAAGACATTACAATACTGCTGGTATTTGAGCATATGAAATTGACAATTTAAAGCCCTTACAGCCAAGGTAGCAGAAGTCTAAACTTTTCCCCCATCTGTCCAAAGCCCTAGAATCTCTATCTGAGGGGACAGGGTTTTTACAGAAGCAGCCTTGACCCCTTTGGGACCCTGTGAGATAGTTTCTGGGTCAGCAGCAGGGTTTTTATAAAGAAATTTATGGGAGTTTCGAACCCTGTAGTATCTGTCCGGCTTAACAAGAGCAGGAGGTAAAGAGTCTGGAGACAGACCGGACTCTGAAAATACATCATCTACAATGTCTAGAACAGGGGGAATTGCGAGAGGTCTGTGCTGAGGAAGTAAAAGAAAGTCTCTAAGTCTTTTCTTAGAATCGGAATAATCTTGGCTCTCCCAGTGGAAATGCTCCCTCATGGTATGCAGGGTTTCCCCAAACGAATAGTGTCCTCAGGAGGAGAAGCTGAAGGAATAGAATCTTCAGCATCAGAATCCTCATAGGGAGGAACAGAATATCCCTGTTCAGAAGAGGAATCACAGGAAATAGAAACCTGATCAGTAGAATCAAATTCAGTGTCTTGCCTAGGCTTCTTATCAGGAGGGGAATGGGAACCCCTGATCAAAGTAATCAGGTCTTCGGCCATTTTCAGCATCTGTTTCTTAGGCATAGAAGTCTGTCCTGGAGAATGCTGTACTGGTTTCCTTGTCTTTAAAACTGTTTTAGACTTTGTCTTGGATGCTGAAGTAGGCTTTATATAAAGTTGTGTAGGTCTGAAGACACCCTCAGAAGCCGATGCCTGCTCAGCGGTTCCAGACCCATCTGAGGGATCAATTTCAGAAGGGCCAATACCTTGAGTATCCAGAGGCCTAGCTGTCTCCATGTGGGAGTCGGAGGTGGCCTGTGGCTCTGAGGTAGCGAGAGTCAGGGACTGCAAAAGCGCCTCACTGAGCACCGGCGAACCAGCGACAGGCCTAGAAGAGGCTTCGTCGTTGGTTTTGGACCTCAGATGCTTGTCCTTGTCTTTATCCTTGCGTTTTTTTTATGAATTCAGGTCGTCGGTTGTTCTGATGGCATTATATAGTTAAACCTTCTGCCAAAATAATGAAAAGCAAAATCGTACCGACGCTTAGTAGTGCATTGGTTAAATCTAGCACAAAACTGACAACTAGCAATGTCGTGGTCAGGGCCTAAGCAAGGAATACAGTAAGAATGAAAATCCTTATGAGGTATTTGCTTCCCACAAGAAATACAATTGTTAACTTTTTCTGACATCTGTCTGGAGCAAGAAAAAAAGTTTCCCTAAACGGGGTACCTAGCTTTATTGAAGACTTCGGATCTGAAATTCGATTTCGAAAATCTCAGTAGTTGGCCGACCGGCACTTGCAAACTGCTTTTGCTTCGGGCACCGCGCAGCAAGAAAGACTGGAGAAAATGACGTCAGCTGCAACTTTTATACCCCTGGCGCACTGACGTCAGGGAAGAGGCGACAGCAACTGACGCCAGACCACGACTTTGGAATTCAGGCCGATTGCAGGTAGCCTGCCAGCAGGATAACCCAAGTGTAATGACTGCAACAGTGAAACACGATGAACATCAATGGTGATACTGAAAGAATACCTCAATTCACCTGCATCATACAGACCAATCTATTCATCCAGCCATCCATCCATCTTCCCCACACCTTCATCTCTCCTTGACGCACACCAACATTATCTAATAGTCAGTGGTGATACAGAGTAATAGAATATTCTATCACAGATTCTAAGGGCAGGGTGGCAGAATCTGGCTGCCTGGACTAAGCATCAACATTTAACTTCATTTTGTTTACTTGTACTTAAAGCCTTCTTCAGCTGAACGTTCTAGATGTATCATAGCACGTGCATGGTCACCAGACCTTTGACTAGTACTACATGGTTTGATTAGTACCACTGTCATGTGACTCAGAGATGTGGAAACTTTACGTGAGCCATCATTATCACTGAATTACTTATCTACTAAAGCACCATTTTTTTCTGCAACTATCGCTACCTCCTATGACGTGATTTTCTTTGATCCTTTCACAGACTGTTTATCTATAAGCCTGAATTCTTTGTGTAGTCTGATGAAGGACATCTAACATGTATACTCAGTCTGCATTTTAAGAGAGCAGTTGCCTGCCTTTAGTAGATGACTGCCTATTGAAAGCAGGTATTTTCTTACATCAACAGTCTGTTTCTATGTAGCTGTGGCTTGTCTATCAAGCCATGTAGAAGTGTATTTTTAGGGATAATTTTGTTATATAAACTCAAATCACAGTGAAGGATGGGCTTTGGAACGTGCACCAACTTCCACTTAATTTTAATGACAATGAAGGCATGGTGCCCTGCCTGTGTTTTACTATGAAAGGTTATATGTAACAAATTCTTATAGTTCCTGGTTCTTGAATGTTAATGATTTATGGTGTAATACATGCATTCTTACCTTTTTTTTTTTTTTTTGACAATTCCTTCAGACTAACTGCATTGTTACATTACTTTTACCACTACAGAAAACTCTCAGTTAATCGGCACCCATGGGGAATGGCAGATGCCAGATAACTGGCACCCATGGGGATTGGCAGATGCCAGATAATTAGAAGTTATGTACTCACCATAACGTTCCATCTGAGTAGGTGATTTCATTTGGATGCAACCTGTGGGTATCGGATCCGACCTCGGATCCGAGCCGGCATTTCAAAAGCTTAGGATCCGAGCTCCTAGCTCCTCCCTCTACCCATAATCCCCTGCCAAGCCCTAACTGACCTCAGATTGAGTTTGCCTAGTGAATACTAGTATAAAAAGTATCTGAACACAGGAATAAACTCTTACTCTATATAGGTCAGGGGGATGGAGGGGGGGGGTGGTTGCATCCAAATGAAGTCACCTACTCAGATGGAACGTTATGGTGAGTACATAACTTCTAAATCTGAAGTAGGCAGACTTCATTTGTCTGCAACCTGTGGGACAGAGTCCCCAGCTACCTAAATCTTGGGCGGCCGTCATGGAAGGATGTTCCGGAGCACCGCTAAGCCAAAGGATGCTCTCCCCCCTGGAAACAACATCCACCTTATAATGAGAAATGAAGGTATGAGACGAGGCCCAAGTGGCTGCTGCACAGATATCATCCAATGGCACTCGGGACTTAAAAGCGGCTGAAGTGGAAACTGCCCTAGTAGAGTGAGCTGTGACCCTCTGAGGAGCAGGCCTACCTGAAGTGTCATAAGCCTGCAAAATACAATTAGCAATCCATCTCGACAGTGTGACCTTGGAGACTGCTTTACCCATAGCAAATTTAGCAAAGGAGACGAACAGTTGATCTGATTGTCTATGACCAGTCGTTCTGTGGATGCAGAAGCGCAATTGTCTATGAACATCTAAAGAATGCAGCTTATATTCTCCTTTGTTTTTATAGTTGGGGAAAAAAACAGGTAAATTGATTGATTGGTTAATATTAGATTCCGAAGAAACTTTTGGAAGAAAAGATGGATTGGTCCTGAGGCACACCCTATCGGGAAAAAAGGAGAGGTAAGGCGGTTTGACGCATAGAACCTGGAGTTCCGACACTCTTCTGGCTGATGTGATGGCTACCAAGAAGGCAGTCTTCCAGGAAAGGTACTTTAGATCTACGGAAGCTGTAGGCTCAAAGGGGGGAGCAGTAAGGGCCTGTAGTACTAAGGATAGGTCCCAAGGAGGCACAGCTTTTTTGACTGGTGGCCTCAACAGAAAAACTCCTTTAAAAAAGGTCTTGCAAAGTTTTGCAGTCATGAGGAGAGCTGACTCATGACCCACATGATAATGGGAAATCGCTGCCATTTGTACCTTTACCGTGGAAGAACTGGCCCCCTGATGAAAGAGGTCTGTTAAGAAGTCCAGTACCGCCGACATCGGTGACGAAAAGGGATCAACATTGTTCTGAAACGCCCAAATAGAAAACCTTTTCCATTTGCTCCGGTAAACCTTCCTAGTGGAAGGTTTATGAGCCGTCACTAAAACGCCCTTGACAGGTGACGAGATATCGGGAGTCCTAATCAAGGATGGAACTGGAGCAGCCAGGCTGCCAATCTCAAGGTGTGTAGATTCGGAATCGGGAGTCCTTGAGGATGGGAAATGAGATCCGGGATCGGATCCAGAATCCAGGGTGGATTCACTTTGTGAGACCATACATAAGGGAACCAAGGCTGACGAGGCCAGAACGGGGCAATGAGAATCATTCTGCTCCCCAAACTGTTGGCTTTCTGCAAGAGCCTCTGCATTAGAGGTAGTGGAGGATAGGCATAAAGGAGACCGGGAGGCCAAGCATGCACCAGTGCATCTCTCGGGGATTCCCCAGGTGGGGGAAGCAGAGCAAAGAAAATGTTGCATTTGGCGTTTGAGTGAGAAGCAAAAAGATCGCAACAGGGTTGCCCCCAGACAGCAAAAATCTTCTTCGCTACCAGAGGATTGAGAGACCATTCGTGAGGGGAAAGAATGGTGCGACTGAGCTTGTCCGCAAGGATGTTGGACCTTCCCGGAATGTGCGTTGCTACAAGAAAGCGGTTGGTGGAAATTGTCCATTCCCAGACTCTCATGGCCTCTCGACAAAGGGGATAGGACCTGGTTCCCCCCCTGCTTGTTGATGTACCAGACTACAGACATGTTGTCTGTCTGGATCGCAATAATCCCTGTAGGAAGAAGGCTGTGAAGTGCTTGCAACGCTAGAAGCACCGCCCTCATCTCCAGGACATTTATATGCAATGAGGTCTCTGAATTGTTCCACGTGCCTTGGACAATCTTGCCCGCAGAATGCGCCCCCCCAACCCGAGGCGAGAAGCGTCCGTAGTCACCGTGGCTAGGGGGAATGTTGCACAAAAGGGTCTCCCTGCTAGAAGCTCCGGTGACTGGAGCCACCAAAACAGAGAGTCCCTGCATGCCTTGCTGACCGCTATCGGGCTGTTGAGAGAGGAGTACAGCGGAGACCACTGGACCTGTAGGGTCCATTGGAGAACCCGCATGTGTAAGCGAGCATGGAGAAGTGGAATAGCTGCTGCCATTGAACCCAGGGCCCTCAGGACTGAAGCCGCCATGGGAAACGGTTGCAGGACTGCTGTGATATGACACCTCAGGCTGGATAGTCGATCTGGAGTGAGGAAGGCCCGCACTGATCTTGTGTCCAACCTTCCTCCTATGAAATCTATAAGCTGAGTGGGGTGCAGTAAAGATTTTCCCAAGTTTATGGTGATGCCCAGCCTTGGGGCTATAAGGAGGAAATAGTCCCTGGCTGAGCACAGTAGATACCTTGATGATGCCGTGAGGAGCCAGTCGTCCAGGTACGGAAAGACCTGTAATCCCTGGAGTCTCAGGTGGGCTGCTACTACAGCTAGTACCTTGGTGAACACCCTGGGGGCAGAGGTGAGACCAAAGGGAAGGACCCTGAACTGGTAGTGGCTGGTTCCCAGCTGGAAGTGAAGGAACCTCCTGGACCGTCTGTCCATCCGAATGTGGTAGTACGCGTCCTTGAGGTCGATAGAGCACATCCAATCGCTCTCCCGCAAAAGGGGGAGTATAGATTGTAGAGTGACCATCCGGAATTTTTGCTTGGTTACAGACAGGTTTAGCAGGGAAAGGTCTAAGATCGGTCTTAAGTCCCCCGTTTTCTTTGGCACCAAGAAGAACCTGGAGTAAAACCCTGATCCGGTCTGATCTCGGGGGACGTGCTGGATGGCTCTTTTTTCTAACAGCTGCTCGATTTCGACAGCTGCTGCCTCCCTTTGGTCGGGTGGTACATCGGGGAGGCTGCGGGATCTGGGGATTTTGCTCAGGGGGATGGCATAACCTCTGGATATCACACGAAGCACCCAACGGTCTGATGCGATTGACTCCCAAGAAGTCAGGTGCCTCGAAAAACGCCCCCCGACTACCTCCAGAGATGGACAGCCGGGCAACCCTTCAGGGCTGTTGCGTGGGTCTGTCAGAGAAAGGTTCTCTGGACCCAAAGTTCCTAGGAGCCCCTCTGCCTCTAGGACGGCGACCTCCCTGTCCTCCTCTGCCACGGAAGGACTAGTTATCCGGAGCAGGTTGGGACTGCTGCGACTTCTGGAACCACATCTTCTTCTGTCCCTTCTGGTTCTTCGAGAAAGACCTCTGGGGAGCTGAGAAGCGGACTCCGACGGCAGACAGCGTCTTCCCGTCCTTCTTGCTCTGGACTAACGTTTCGCGAACGGCTCTGCCAAACAAGGCAGAACCATCAAAGGGGGCATTCGCGAAGGTCGCTTTGAAGGGCTCAGCAAAGTCACAGTGGCGGAGCCAGGCCTGACGCCTCATGACAAGGCCCGCTCCACTAGCTCTAGCGGCTCCCTCAGTTGCATGAGAAAGTAGCCGCATAGAAGTATTAGAAACTGATCTGAGAGTGGCCATTCGGGTGGAGTACACGTGCTTGTCCTCCGCCGACATGGACTCTGGGGGAGATGCTGCGTACTCTTTGATCAGGTCCCGCTGCATCCTGATAACATGTGCCATGTAGTTCAGCGCTCTCAAAGAGAAGGTTGCTGAACTAAAAGCTCGCTTCCCAATGCGATCCATCGAGCGGGACTCTTTGCTCGGAGGATGCATAGAGGGACTTTCCTGGGATAATTCCCTCATTGTGGTTGCGGCCATCATCATAGCATCTACCGGGGGGCCCTTGCTCCAATGAGTGCGGTCCGCCGGTGGGCTCAGGATTTGATCCGGACGCTTGGGGACAGGCTCAACGGTGTCCGGTTCCTTCCATGCTCTGGTGGAAATAAGGTCCACCAGAGGATCGGCAGGAGGGGACACCCAAGAGGTAGATGGGCCCGCCTCGAATGCCTCCAAGAACACAGACTCGTCTGAGGAGGCCTTGGGGGCAGACCACCCCCCCTGATTCTAAGCATCTCCATAATGTCTCCAAAGGAGACGTCCTCTGGGGGTGACCTTGGGGAGCCCTCCCCTTCATCCAAGTCTGTGTCTTCGGTAATGGACTCAGGGGAGTCCACGTGTCTCCTTTTACACTTACGCTTCCGAGGCACTTCCTCGGGGGGAGTGTCCGAGGAGTCCTCTTCAGCAGCCAGATGTTCCAAAGGAACTACTTGGGACATCGAGGCGGGCTGTCCCTGGGACCGGCTGATGGGAGCCTGGCCCAGCTGCAAGGGAGTGCGGGGTGGAGCCACGGCAGGGACCGGGGGTCCGGTAGTCCTCAACAGTGCCCTTTCCACTACGTCGAAAGCCGAGGGAGAGCCGGCCTCTCTAAGCCCCGAGAGCCGACCCCCACTCGGATCCGACGCACGGATCGCAGCCGAAGCCAAGACCGTCGGATCCGAGAGACCGGTGCGCTCCGACCTAGACGGAGCCGAAGACACACCAGCTCCCTCGGATCCGAGGCTAGGCCCTCGGCTCCGAGAGGTCGGGTCCGAAGTACCCGAAGCACTCAAGGGATGGATCGGATCCGAGGTGCGCCGACCGATCGGATCCGAACCACCCCCGGATCCAACTCTGCCCGGCTCCGACAGCTCCGAACCCGGGAGACGGGTCGGAGAAGGAGACAAGGGGGCGAAAAATGGGGTCGAAGCCCCTCCCGGTTCGGGGGGGGCTAAGAGCACTCCCATTTGCATCTGGGCCTGGATGAAACGCCTCATCATCCGGTCCATGTCTGCCTCTGACAGAGAATGTGGATCTAGATGAGGCCACCGAAGCGGACCTAGAGAGCCGCCTCGGAGACCTCACTGAAGGGCTAGCCTCCTCCTCCTCGGGCCCAGAAGAGAACCAAGGGGAGTGGAGCCGAGGAGGAGGAGATCTAGAAGACACAGGAGAGGCCCACTTGGACGGAGGGGCTGAGCTTGAGATCTCGGCCCTCCGCTTGTGGTGCCTATCCTTGTGTCTCTCCTTCTGTCTCTCTTTCTCCCTAATGGTCTCCCTCTCCTCCGGCTTTTTGGTGGGAGGTTGAGTCCCTGCCGAGGAAGGGGAGACTGCAGCACTCAAAGAAGGCTGCTGGCTAGCAGGGGCAGAGGCCAAAGCCGCATCTGGAGGGAGAAGTCCCGCCAGAACAAGCTTCGACCTCCGCTCCCTTAAAGCTCGGGGGTTGAACCCTGCACATATGGTACAACCAGATGACAGGTGTTCAACCCCCAAGCATTTAACGCACCGAGTGTGGCCATCAGCTGGGGATAGCTTGTGGCCACACTCGGTACATTTTGAGAAAATTGCCTTAGGATTTTCTGCCATACTAATCCCTAGGCCTAACACACACAGTTGACACAAACACACCAAAACTACGCAAACCCGAGAAAAAAATTACTAAGGTAAAGAGAGGAAAGCCTAACGCACACACTCAAACTGAATAAAGAGTAAAAATTAAAGATTTTTCAGTCAAAACTTATCTTCACAATATAAACTGCCAGGAGCTCAAGAGTCCGTTGCTACATGAAACGCGGCAAACGAAATATGAGGTCAGTTAGGGCTTGGCAGAGGATTATGGGTAGAGGGAGGAGCTAGGAGCTCGGATCCTAAGCTTTTGAAATGCCGGCTCGGATCCGATACCCACAGGTTGCATCCAAATGAAGTCTGCCTACTTCAGATCTGTAGTTTCTCATTGCTTGAGAGTTGCTATTAAAAATAGCCCTGACTAATACTGTACCCTATACTATAACATACCATAAACATTGTATTGATTTGATTTTAGTATTGAAATACAGTAATTAAAAGCCTGGCCGGGGGGGGGGAGACAGAAAGTGCAACACATGAAAACTGAATTGAATTGTTCATATTGTACTGTATTTCTTCGATGATTTTTTTTTTTTGCCGGTTGCTTGAGTTCCGGTTAACTGTGAATTTACTGTAATTTCTTGCTCACTATGGGATACTGATGTTTCGCTTTCATCACCTAATCCTTTTACTTCACTTTATTGTACTTTTTAAGTTTGTGTAGTTCTTCTTTTAATATTACTATATGCCATGCTTAATTATAAGCACATTAAAAAAACAGAATGCAAACTATCGTAGGGAAAGCAAAAACTCTGCATGGCCTTACTGTCATGAAGCTTCTATTATAATACTATTCAATGCAGAACCTAGCACGTCACAGTGTGGCATCACACTGAACTTTGCTACCTTACTAACTAAATTTGGCATACTCCTATTGCAAAAAAACAAAGAAGTTATAATAGGATGTTTATTTCGGCAACAACTGCACAGAAAAAGAAATACACTCTGAATGCAGGAAAATACAGTATGTCATGAATCTAAGCACATAAGGGGATAAAGACATAAAATACCACACCATTATTCTTCTACGAATGGGACTGCAGATATCAGTTGTACAGTACATCAAATATAACAGTAAAAACTAATTATCTGCAAATACCTTTCAAATATGGACACTGATCAGGCAGGTACAAGACATGAGTGAGACTGTGTGTCGTCATCATCATCATCAACACCCTTTTTAACACAAGGGTGGATAGTCACATCAACTGTCACCATCTATCTTGATTCAGTGCCACTTTCCTACCTTTTTTGACAGTCATGCCTGACTGTCACAAGTCTATCTCATGCAATCCATCCATCCATCTCTTTGCTGAACAATCTCATTTCCTCTTGCCTTCTTTCTGTTTCCCCAACTCATCATCTGCTTTTCTGTAGGTGCCTAAAGCACTGTAATTTGCTATTTAACCTTTTCTGCAAGTGAATCTACTTTGGCTTCTGTTCTGATATCATTTCTTTGATTGTCCCACAGAGTACAACCTATCATCTGTCTCGAGCACTTCATCTCTATCTCCTTGACTGATCTGCCTTCACTTCCCAGGTTTCTGTACCATAAAGAAGTACAGGTTGTGCCACTGTTTTGTACACCTTACTTTTCAGCTTCTTTGGTATTCTCCTCTTACACACTACACTGATACGTTGTGTCAGTTGGCTGCAGCCCTTCTGATTCTAACTCTGACCTCCTCATTCAGACTTCCCTTTTCCTCAATCATTTCCTAATGCTTGCCGCCATTAACTTGTTCCATTATTTTCCCTTCTATCTAATTTTCAGTTTCTTCCGATTCCTTGCTTGCAAGACAGATGCGTTGTTTGTAGCTCAGTTTCAACCTGCCTTCAGTTTTGCACTGCATTCCATTCACTTATCACTTGATGAAGTGCCTTTTCAGAGTCTGTTTGTAATGCCACATCATCTACATACAGCAGCTTTGTTGACCCGCCCACTCCAACCTGTGTGCTAATGTAGTCCACTATCAGTATAAAGAACTGTGGGCAAAGAACTGAGCCCTGATGGACACCCACTCCCACTGGGAGCCCCTCCGAGTCCAAACACTATTGTACTTGTATCATTGGGTCCTTTTACACAACCTGCAGTAATTCTACCAATGTTTCTAGGACTTCGAAACATCTCAAGACCGCCCAAATCAGCTTTCTTGGGCTCTTGTCATATGCATTTGCTAAATCTAGGAATGCCATATTAGACTGTTTGTCATAACTAGTTTCTTCTCTACTACCCGTGTCAATGCAAACATCAGGCTGGTTATGCTACAGCCTAATATGAATCCAATCTTATCATCTCTCATCTTCTACTACTCTGCATATTTATTTACCAATCATCCTCTCCAGCACTTTCATACAGTGTGACAGGAGTTAGATACCTCTGTACTGTCCACAGTTATGAATATCCCTTTTGTTCCTGCACACTGGCACCAAAATATTTATTCTTCAGTCATCTAGGATACACCTTTTTCTAAATATTGCTATGAGTACCCTCAGAAGCCATTTTTTCCCAGATCCCCAACACCTTTATCATATCTCCTGTGAACTCATATCAGCCTAATGTTTTCCCCCGGACTACATTTTCCTTAGTGTTGTTCTCACGTCTTCTAGGATGAGCTCTTCTTCTTTCATTGTAGGCTGTCTATGGGGTAAGCACAGCTTCTGTGGGGTTTTCTTCATTCAGAAGCTGCTGAAACTACTCCTTACATCTGCCTTTGATGTCCCATGGTCTGCTTAGCAGTTTGTTGTTGGCTTGATGGAAGAACAGTTGGTATAATTGTTAATGTCTTCACCGCCTAAGCACAAGGTACAGAGTTCCATCCTGACCTCAAGGCAAGAAAAATGTAAGCACTAGACCTGAAATAGTATTTTGTTATCAAGATATTACCTTTATTACTGTGCTACTGGTATCAAAAATTAAACAAATGTAAGCTAATACTTCTCACTGTACTGTATCTAAATCAGTGGTAATACACTTTCAGAAGGCCATGCTGAAGCTATGTAACATTATAACCAGGTTGCTATGATCAGAATAACCACAGCACAAAAGGGACAACTTTAAACATAAGTGAATGAAAACTTTTGCTCCAACGATACCTGCCGTTGTCACCTGTGGCTGTAGCATCTCTAAATGCAAGATAAACTGAAGCATGTACTTAAAAGTTTTTTTAAACAAATGTACAATGACAACAAAGTTATACTTGTTTTGTCTTTACCTGAGAGCTGAACTTAATCAGTACCATATACTGATTTGGGGTGGAGTCTCTAATGATTTTCATGTGTTCAATTACATCATTAAATGGTGCCACAAACTTCATCAGGTCATGGCTGGTCATGGTAGCTGGTACTGTGAGGATGCATAACATGGCACTGCGTCTAACATCTTCAGATAATGAGGTCATCTTACTATTAAGTAATAAAAAAAATACATGCTTGTTTTCTGCTTGAACAAATGCAAATTACATCAACTCTAAAACATGTTGCAAATAAAATCACTGTTTAAATCAGACATTTTTACACATTGCTTTCTAATAATTTTTTTCTCTATACTTAAATGGCAACAAATTTTCAAATCTGTTGTTGCTCACCATTTTAAGACAAACATCAAGATCTGAATAAAAGCTTCACACTGGTTAAGGACATAACCATTCTATTCACTTCCTTCAAGTGTGCTTTTGTGTTCAACACAAATTTATTAAAGGTTTTTCAAATTATAAAAGTCACAGGCACAGCTCAGAAGGTAACAGCCTAAAATATAGATTTGTTTAAGAAAATACAGATGTCTGAAGGCTTGTTCACCTGTGCAAAGCTGTAAAACCCTGAATGCACTTCAGCTGATTCAGCTTTGACTAACAATCCCAGATGCTGGATAAGCCATATGAACAGAATGGGAAAAGACTGCTGAAAAAAACATAAATTTGTCCTAACAAGCAAGATGCTAGCACTACAGTCATGATGGTTCAGTGGAAGCATCCATTATTTCCCCAGTAATGTAAAAGCCTTGCTTTGGCACTGCCTGGCTGCAAAAGGATAGGAAGTTAGATCACCGCAAAAAAGGATGAACCACTCATGAAAGATGGCCCAAAGCCTCAAGTTCACATTCCTACCACCAGCTAGCAGGACAAGAATAGTCACCCCTTCTAATTCTTGTTCTAGTTCTTTTAACAGATTTTATCAGGCATAATTCCATAAGAACAAGCACAGGCACACTATTGTAGTTTTCAGTTCACGGTTCTAATTATTTTTGTACCGTATGAATTTACTAGGCTGCTATATTAATTTAGCACATTTTGTTAAGAACTTTCTTCAGTCTTAATGACTTAAGAACACATGAAAAACAAAGAAATTTATTTTTCAAACACTGCTAGTAGGAAAGTACAGTTGTGTACACCTACCATAAATGTAGATGTTCGAGTGTCTTCACTGTTGCAATCATAACTGTAGGGTGTTCCTGCCGGCAGGCAGCCCGAGGTCGGCCAGAATTCCAAAGTCTGGGTCCGGCGTCGGCTGTACCAGCAAGCACCCTGACATCAGAACGCAGAGGTAATAAAGCTGACAGCCGACGCCATCTTCTCCAGCCTTTCTTGCCCCAGATGTCAGAAGTCCCCCAAAGTAACCAAAAGGTGTCCAAAAAAAAGAAACACAAATACACCACAAAAGAAGAGGAAGATAGAATAAGCAGAAAGTAAGAGGGGATTGGTGGGAGGGAAACACCGACTGCAACAGTGAAGACACTTGAACATCTACATTTATGGTAGGTGTACAAAACTGTACTTTGTTCTTCGTGTTTCACTGTTGCAGTCATAACTGTAGGGTGGAATCCCAAAGCTGTGATGAGGGAGGAGGTTATGTAGAAGAAGGGGCAGCCAGAAGACCCTGCAAGACAGCAGAGGCAAAACCTGCCCTAGACTTAGAATACAAAGGGAGATTATAGTGCTTAGCAAAAGTATGCACTGAACTCCAAGTGGCAGCTTCCAAAATGTCCTTGGTAGGAACTCCTCTGAGAAAAGCTGCTGAAGTGGCAGCTGCTCTAGTAGAATGACTTCTAACAGTACCTGGAATTTGCTTCCCAAAGTGAGAGTAACAAAACCTTATCCCATGAGCAATCCACTTGGAAATAGTTTGTTTAGAGATAGCCTTGCCTAGAGAACTGGAGGCATAAGAGATAAGCAACTGATCAGATTTTCTGAAATCTTTAGTTCTATCCAGGTAAAACCGTAGTTGTCTGTGTATGTCCAATGAATGCAAAATCCTTTCCCCCTTGTTTTGAGGATTTGGAAAGAAAGTAGGAAGGTGAATAGTCTGATTTAAAGCCACTTTAGAAATCACCTTAGGCAAAAAAGTAGGATTAGTCCTCAAGGCAAGTCTGTCTTGGTGGAAAATAAGGTATGGTTCCACAGCCATGAGAGCTTGCAACTCTGAAACCCTTCTGGCAGAAGTCAAAGCTAATAAAATAGCTGTTTTCCAGGATAAGAACTTGATATCCGAAGCAGCCGCAGGCTCAAAGGGGGATAAAGATAGTTTTTCCAGAACATAATTAAGATCCCAAGCAGGAACAGGAGGAGTTCTGGGAGGTCTTAAGTACTTAGCCCCTCTCAAGAATTGTCTCACCAGCTGGTGAGAGAAGATGGGGGGATCAGTGTTGTAATGAGCCGAGATAGCAGAAGCATGAATTTTAATGGAAGAAAAGGAAGGCCTTTAAGCAGGAGGTCTGAGAGATACAGTAAAATGGAAGAAATGTCAGGCAAAAGAAGATCAGAACCTCGATCCCGCATCCAAATACAAAATCTTTTCCATTTTGAAGCATAGGATTTTCTAGTGCTAGGGCGCCTAGCTTCTAAGAGAACATCCAAAACTTGTTTGGGAAAAGCAGAAGGAATCAAAGGCCCTTGTAGAGCCAAGCTGCCAGGCAAATAGTCTTGATTTGAGAGTGTAACATCTGACCCTGATGCTGGGACAGAAGAGAAGGAAAGAGAGGCAGAATCCATGGAAGTTCCAAGAACAGGTTTCTTAAAGTTGGATACCAAAACTGCCGAGGCCAATTTGGAGCTATCAAAATGAAAATCTTGGGTTTGTCCTGTTTTATTTTCAGTAACACCCGAGGCAGAAGAGGAAGAGGGGGGGAAGGCATATCCCGAAAGATTCCTCCAGCTGAAAGACAGGGCATCCGCTTTCCAAGCTGCTTTGTGGAAGGACCTGGTGCAAATGAGAGGCAGCTGATGATTGAGATGAGATGCAAACAGATCTATCTGAGGGCAACCCCAAACTGCCGTAATCCTGCTGAATATGTTGGGGTCCAGCATCCATTCGTGAGGATCCAAAAGATTTCTGCTTAGGCTGTCTGCTAAGAGATTCTGTTTTCCTGGAATGACTTGAGCTTGAAGATGCAGATTCAGATTTAGAGCTGTGTCCCATAAACTCATGGCTAGTCTGCAAAGGGGGTAAGAGTGAGAGCCCCCCTGCTTGTTTATGTACCACATGACTGTGGTATTGTCTGTGCGAATCAGAAGATGGCCTGGTTGCAAAAGACTCTGGAAGGCTAGAAGAGCATTTTGAACTGCCAACATTTCCTTCAAGTTGATGTGCCAGGGAAGATGCTTCTTTGTCCAATAGCCCTGCTGGCAATTGTTTAGGTAATGAGCTCCCCAAGCATAATCCGAGGTGTCTGTGGTTATGATCTGAACAGGATGAGGTAAACGAAAGGGATTCCCTTCATTTAAAGCACAAGCCCTGGACCACCAGAGGAACTCTTTTTGGAGGCAGGGAATCAGAGGTATCATTGTTTCCAGGCTGTGGTAATGCTGAGACCATACACTCTTTAGGTACCATTGAAGTTTTCTCATATGAAGCCTTGCATTTGGGATCAACAGGATGCAAGAAGCCATGTAGCCCAGTGTCTGCAGGAATTTCCTTGCAGTGAGCTGAGTCAAAGTAGCCAAGGTCTTGAAAATTTATGCCAGCTGTACTTGTTTTTCTGGAGTAAGGAAGGCCCTTTGTAGGCTTGTGTTTAGAAGAGCTCCCAAAAAGATCATTTGCTGAGAGGGGATCAAATGTGACTTTTTTGTGTTCACTGAAAATCCCAGAAGTAGGAGAAGACGCTGAACAAACTGCAGATGTTGAAGTAAAAGATCCTTGCTGTCCGCCTGAATAAGGCAGTCGTCCAGATAGGGGTAAATTTGAATCCCTTGGAGTCTGCAATAAGCTACTACTGGAGCCAGACACTTGGTAAAAACTCTGGGCGCAGTAGATAAGCCAAAGGGCAGTACAGAGAATTGAAAGTGCCTCGAACCTGCCTTGAATCTGAGGTATTTTCTGCGTTCCTGTCTGATGGGAATGTGTAAATAGGCTTCCTTCAGGTCCAATGTCACCATCCAAGCATCTTGGGAGAGCATGGGAAGAAGTTGTTGCAGAGTAAGCATCTTGAATTTTGGAATCTCCAGAAAGGTATTTAATATTGAGAGGTCCAGAATAGGTCTCCATGAGTTTTGTTTCCTTGGAACCAGGAACAGTCTGGAGTAGAAACATTTTCCCATCTCTGGAAGTGGAACAGGCTCTATGGCTCTCATGGCTAATAAAGCATCCACTTGATTTAAGGCCTCTGACCACTGATGTTTTGGCAGATCCGGCCAACCCGAAGACCTTGGCAGAGTATGAAAGTGGAATTTGTAGCCTCTTAAAATCACATCCAAAACCCATTTGTCCTGGGTAATACGAGTCCAATTTTGATAGAAAATAGAAAGTTTTCCTCCGAGAGGGGCTTCCAGGCAAAGAGGACCTGTAGCCCAACGGAGAGAGTCATTGGGTCTGCTTCTTTTGTGATTGAGGTCTGTCTTCTCCCCTTCTGGGTGAAGAAGCAGTCCATTGTCTTGACCTGTAAGAGGCCTGAGCCTGCGCCCGACCTCTGGAGCGTCTATATCTTCCCCTTTGAGGCCTGTCAGACGTGGGAAAGGACCAATTTTTGGAGGGCCAATTTCTAGAAAATCTAGGAGGATGAACTTGTAAAAAATCTTTGACAGTCTGCATAGATTTTGCTTTTTCTTCCATCTTTTTAATAACCTCCTCAGCCTTGGATCCAAATAAAACATCATGCTGAACAGGGGCATCTAACAGTTTAGCCTTAACCTGCTCAGGTAAATTCTGCTCACGGCCAAGCATGTCTCCTGATGACAGTACCAGAGGCTGCGGCCCTGCAAGAAGCTTCCAAGGCATCAAAACCACAATGTAAACTATGTTTGCTAACTTGTTCAGTTGCATGCAATACATCCTGTAATTCCTTGACCTCTGCACATGTAGGAAAGGTAGAGAGCCTTTGCTTTAAAACAGACAAAAGAAATTGCTGATACTTGAACATGTGAAACTGGCAATTTAAAGCTCTAATAGAAAGAGTAGCAGAAGTGTAAACCTTTTTGCCCCACCTGTCCAAGGCACGAGAATCCTTTTCAGAGGGAATAGGATTTTTAGATGAAGCGGCCTTAGCAGCCCTAGAACCCTGAGAAATGGTTTCAGGATCAGCAGAAGGGTTCTTAAATAAGAATTGATGGGAGTCAGGGACTTACAATCAGGCTTAGAAGGAGCAGGCGGCAAGGAATCAGGATTCAAGTACAGGAGGAATAGCCAAAGGCCTGTGTTGAGGGAGAAGGAGAAATTCACTAAGTCTCTTCTTGGAAGCAGAATAATCCTGACCTTCCCAATGAAAATGCTCCCTCATCTCATGTAAAGTTTCCCCAAAAGAGAAATCTTCAGGGGGAGAAGCAGAGGGAATAGAGTCCTCTGCATCAGAATCCTCATAAGGAGGAAAAGAATAATCCTGGTCAGAGGAAGAGACAGAAGACACAGAAGCCTGATCAGAAGAATCATAAGGAATATCCTGTCTAGGCCTTTTTTCTGGAGGAGGGTGAGAACCCCTAATCATTGTCAGTAAATCTTCAGCCATCCGTAGTAATTGCTTCTGGGACTTGGGAGCTGTATCCGAGGAAGCTTGAGCAGAAACCCTTGGTTTAACAGGAGTCTTTGACTTTGCCTTTGTCTTTGTAGAAACAGTGATGTGAGAAGGCCTGAAAACCCCCTCAGAAGCCGGTACCTGCACAGCGGTTCCAGACCCATCTGAAGGAGCGACATCCGAAGGTCCTGCAGCAGATAAAATACTAGGCCTAGAAGGCTCCCCATGACAGTTCGTGTCGGCCATCGGTTCCGAAGTGGCAGACGACAGGGGCTGCAAAAGCACCTCACTGACGACCGCCGAACCCGAAGCTGGCTCCGGCTGCAAAGTATCTTGTTTGGACCTCGGAGGCCTATCCTTGTCTTTGCGTTTCTTTTGAATTCCGGTTGTCGGTAAAGTATCCGACGACATCCTATAATTGAATCATCTACCGAAATAATTCAAGGCCCAATCGTACCTACGCTTGATAGTGTGAGAATTAAACCTGGCACAGAACCGACAGCAAGAAACGTCGTGGTCAGGGCCTAAGCAAGGTAGACAGTAAGAGTGGAAATCTTTATGAGGTATTTGTTTTCCACACGATATACAATTATTAACTTTTTCTGACATCGGAGGAGCAAGAAAAAAGTTTCCCCAATGGGGTACTTAGCTTGAGAAGAGAAGTAGAAAACTTCAGACCGACGACAATCAAAGCACGTTGTTCTGAAAGCGCCAACCAACGACTTGCAAGCTGCTTTCCACCGCACGGGAAGAAAGACTGGAGAAGATGGCGTCGGCTGTCAGCTTTATACCTCTGCGTTCTGACGTCAGGGTGCTTGCTGGTACAGCCGACGCCGGACCCAGACTTTGGAATTCTGGCAGACCTCGGGCTGCCTGCCGGCAGGAACACCCTACAGTTATGACTGCAACAGTGAAACACGAAGAACATCTGCTGCTTCCACAGATAATGTAAATAATGCAGAGCTGTTTAAACTATTCTTCATTTTAATAACTTTCTCTTTTCTCATTCTAATCATCACTTTTCTTGTATGATTTAAAAGGGTTTGCCACGTCAGGCTGACATTTGCCTGCACCCACTAATATAGGATGATGATAGTAGGCTACTGGCCCAGAGGCCCTTATAAGCCTAGCCAAGAATTTTGCCCATGTTCCCACAAAGTCATCACCTGTTTCACCTGTCCAGCAGGGATACAGGTGGGATCCCGGCGGTGTATTTTTTTGTTTCCCATCCAGTCATCCAGGTTCATCTTAAAGAGGCTTAGTGAGGGACTCTGCTTGACATGGAGAGGGAGTCTATTCCACAAATAGGGGAGTCTTTGGGACACAAATCTATCCCACCAAGTTCTATTAACGCCACAGACCAAGTTGAGGCTTTGCATCTGGGTTGTTCATAGGTTGTTACTAGGCTATCGGCCATAGGGCCTATACAAGCCTAGCCATAACAATTCCCTGACTATTTCTTCCCACAGTATTTACTTCCCTGGACCCCTGTGTAGCAGGGCGACTGACAGGAAAAAATTCCTATCTCCCATCCAATTATCAAGGTTCCTTTTGAAGAGGGCCAAAGAGGCACTCTGCTTGACATGTATGGGCAGATTATTCCAGAGTCTGGGGAGTCTCTGGGTCAGGAACCTATCCCTCCAGCATGTTTTCTTCATTATGATGACAAGGTTTAGATCCCTGGAGCGTGTGTCTCTGAGGGATTGGGATTTCTTTTAAGTGTAGCATGTCCAACAGCTCTGGGTTTGACATGGCCTTGTATGTTCAGCAGAGATCGTGTTGGAGTAGATGATATGCGACAGAGTATCGAGTTTTCTTTTTGGACGGTTAGCACAGGGCATTTTTTAGTGAGATATTTCTGTGGCCTTTCTAGTTGTTGCAGATGTCTTGAGAGGTACATACCAAATGAGGTGTTGCATTCTATAATGGGGGTCTAATGAGGGAGGAGTACAGTGGGACAATGACTTCCTTTTTTCTGGATGAAAAGCCCTTAGTGATGAGGTGTGCCACATAGAAGGATTTCCTGACTGTTGTGACGATGTGGTTATCGAAGGTGAGACCACTGTCCACCAGTGTCCCCAAGTCTCTTATCACACTTTCAGTGTTTAGTGTACTGCCACCTATGTGGTAATTCATGGGTACATGTTTTTTTCCCAAGGGGATAACTATACATTTCTTGGCATTGAACTTGAGCCCATGGTTCTGGCACCATGCATCTGTTTCTGTAATGCCCTTTTGTAGAATATCCACATAATTTGGGGATTCAATAATGGCTCCCAGTTTGCAGTCATCTACAAACTTTGCTAGCCAGAGTCCCCTAGTGTTGGCCTGTACTTCAGAGATGCAGATGCCAAACAACAGCCGTCTGAGGACGGAACCCTGAGGTACTCCACCTGTCACTTGTCTGGAGCTGGATTTGGAGTCAGCTAATTTTACAGTGTGGGTTCTGTCAGTAAGCCAGTTGGCAATCTATCGCGTGACAGCGGGATTAATGCCCAGCTTAATAAGTTTATATATGATTCCAGAGTGGGGGATGGTGTTGAAGGCCTTGGCAAGGTCCAGATAAGTTGTGTGGACCACCTTACCCTTGTCCATGGCTCTGGAGACGGATTTGAAGAAGTCAATCAGGTTCAGGAGACAAGATCGGCCCTTCACGAACCCAAACTGTGTGGGGTCCAGTGTTTGAAAGTTGCCAATGTCTTTGTTTATAAGTTCCATGATAATACGTTCCATGGCCTTGCAGATCAGGCTCGTCAGACTGATGGGGCAGTAGTTCCCAGGATCCAAGGTGGATACCCCCTTGTGGAGTGGTATAACTGTAGCTGTGCACCATTCAGTGGGCACAAAGCCTGAGGTGAGGCTATGATTAAACATCACACTTAGGTGAGTTGCCAGTTCATTTTGTAGTTCATGTAGTACACAGCCTGGGATGTCGTCTGGTCCCATGGATGCTGTATTCTTAACTTTGGAGAGTGCATTTTTTACCAGTGTGGCCATTATTTGACAATCTTTCAGAATTGAGATGGGCCCTTTAGGGGGTGGGGGTTTGCACTGAATCGATCTGCCAGGATATTGGCAATATCCTTGGGATCAGTATATTTAATGCCATTCTGTTGTAGCTCAAAGCAGATCTGAGCATTGTCATTTAAGATTCTTGACATAGCTATAGAATGCCTTGAGGATGCCTTTGGAATCTTTGGCAATTTTATTTTCGTAACTAGCTTTGGAGGATTTTATGAGGGATCTCAGCTTCTTACTGATGCTGGTAAGGGAGCTTTTTGCATCCTGGGATTTTTCTCTTTTCTGCAACAGTTTCTTCCTTTTGTTGTAAAGTTTGTTTATGGCAAGGGACTACTAGATTGGTTTCCTTTTTTTGGAGGAGAACATCTTGGTTCTATTGGGGATGGCACAATTCATGCACGAGTGGATGTGCACATACAGTACCTTAGTGTAGGATTCAGCAGTCAAACTTTCAGTTCCCGTCTGCATGGGTGTCATGAAGTTTGTCACTTCTGACTTGAGTAGCATGAAGTTGGCTTTGGAGAAGTTTTTTTACGGAGGTTTCCTTACTAGGGGTGGGATATGGATGTCAAGGGTGATTAGCTTATGGTCAGACCTGACCAATGAGGGGGTGACCATAGCTGTGGAGCATCGATTTCCCATGTTGGTAATGACCAGGTCTAGGATATTGGACCCCCTGGTGGGACTAAGGATTAGTTGATCCAGGGCATTGGAATTTATGAATTCCAAGAACCGTTGGGCAAAGGTGTTGGTACACGAGTAGTTATCCCAGTTAAAGGCAGGGTAGTTGAAATCACCCAGTATTAGGGTGTTTGGTTGTATCTTAATATTTTCCAGTATGTTTAGTGAGAATCTTGGGATATAGAGGGGGATCTGTAGCAAGCTACAATTTGGATTGCAGTCTTACCTAGTGTTAGTTGCACATGGAGAATTTCAGATGCATTGTGTTGGGCAGCTAGCTTGGTGTTGTGAATATCCTTGGTGAATATGAACACTCCTCCACCTTTAGTGTTTCGGTCCTGGTTTGGTGGCCGAAAAGTGTGGTAAGAGTTGTGGCCTGGTACTGCAGGGCTGCTCTCTGGAGCTTTGAACCAGGTCTCAGTTACTGCACAGATATCGATGTTCTCCATTTTTAGGAGTGCCTCCAGAGAGTGCATTTTGAGGTTTATTCTTCTAGCATTGAGTAGCATTACCTTCAGATTTTGCATGCTTGTACCTGTTACAGTGGTTGCTTTGTCCTTTGAACTCTGCCTAAAAAAGGCACTATGGGGTGGCAAAAGCCTTAGCCAGTAACCTGAATCCCAGAGGCGACAGGTGCAAACCATCTCTGGCAAAGCATCGTGGTCTGTCGATCATGTCGTCCCAGGCAGACAGATACTGGATCCGCTTTGAATGACACCAGAAGCTTAGCCAATTGTTGAAGTCAGTCATTTTGTCCTTATACTGTGGTATCATTCTGGGAAAAGGCAGGATGCTACTCAAGGCTAAGGTCATACCTGCCTGGACAACATGATCCGGGAGCTCTTCCATGTCTCTTTTCATGTAGTCCAGGGAGGTACATCTCAAGTCATTCACTCCAACATGGGCAATGACAGAGTCATATTTGTACTTGTTGTGGAGTGACGAGTGAATGCGTTATGTGGCGGATCCTGGCACCCGACAGGCAGCTGACTGTAATTTTCTCCTTGTTCAGCCTGGTGAGTGGGACATCAGTGTGCCTGACTATAGAGTCACTTATGACTAAAGTGTTGGGTACGTTGTCTTGCCTTAGAGGCGGCTGTTGTGTGGCACATTGGTGTTGTGAGCTATGTGACACTTTGGTTGTGACTGGTGTTTGTTTGTGTTTCAGATTCGGAGGTCCTTGTTGCTTGGGCAGGTTACTGTTAAGGGCCTCCACATATGTGGGTTTAGTGTTGCTATGTGTGGGTGTTGGTGGTGTGGGTTTAGAAGGGCTATGTGTTGCTTGAGGTGTAGTGCAGGTGTTAACCTTCTCCTCTTGACTGTCTAAAATCACCGGAAGCTGACCCTTGTACATGCCTGGTCTGGTGCTTTTTTTTGTAAAGTACAACAGCTGTTTTCCCTTACCTTAGCAAGGTACTTTGCAATTATAGGCTGTTTAGTGCCTATGATTAATTTCTCCTTATTAACAAGGACAGTTGAGTGCCTGTATCAATTTAAGACTTCCTAGTGCTTTCCAGCAGGTTTTAAAGCAAGTGCTTGTCACAGGAATGCTTAAAGGTCAGATGAAAAAAATGGTATATCCTAAATACTGCATTGTGCACTAGAGGAGTTAGATGTGAAAGTAGGTAACTTAAGTTTTACCTGTCTAAAAAGTTAAGTTTTAGTGGAGATTCGCTATTTTGAAAACAGCAAGACAGGAAAGGGGGTGGTCACTTTTGTATTCTGGTACTATAGAATACAGTAGGGTGGCCAATAAATTTAAATAGTTGAAGGGGAGTGATTTCACAAAATGATAATTTTGTGCTTACTCACACAAGCCAGTAAAAACAGAGAGGAAATGAGATATATGGTCAAATTAACATAAGGGGAAGGCAACTAGAACGACAGAAGCGTTTAAGAACACTACAGTAACCGGGTGGGAAAAAAATTTCTGCCTGACTCACAAGTCAAGTTTTTCAAGTTTTAATATGCTGTTAAAAGCAGAATACAAGTAAAACACAAAAAAAAATAAAAGAAATCACAGTATTCAAAATAGAAAAAGGCAATAAAGTAATACAGCAAATAAAAAGCAAACTAACCTTTCCCTCACAGCAAAGTGTAGCAGAGTCTGGGGGAACCTTTCTAGTAGCAAAAACTAAAAGTAAATGTGCAAGACCTTCTCTGTCTTTTGTCATCTGCAAAGAGCTAGAATTTTCTTTTCAACCACTCTGCAATATTACTTACAAAGGATCTTAAAGGAGAGGACTGGCCCAGTCCTAAAGCTTGCAGAACTTCAATACTAGCACCATTTTTTCAGCAAGTATTGCATTTAAAATGACTGCTTCCCCTCATCAGCCAATTTATCATCAAGGTTATGTAGGTATAACAAAAAGCATGTCAACTTTGAATCGACATCTAGAAGCACAAAACACATAAATGGAAATAAATATTAAAAGACACAATATGAACACAATCATTGAGGGATGTGTAGTATACAAGACTAGCTACATTTGATGCACAGAAGCAAAACAAGAAGGGATCAATTAGGAGGACACTGGGATATATATGAAGAAACATAACCAGTACAGAGTATTTTCTTATTCCTGTGCAGAAAAATAAATGCATCTGGTCGGCAGTTTCACATCTTTGTAAGAACATCACGAAAATGAAAGCAGGACAGATGTTGGTAGCAACAGTTACATAATGTCCACATGAAGTTCACAGTGAGGAAGGTACTAAAGGAGTTTGATGTGTAATCCTTGGTCAGGAGGTAGAGGCAAACAATAATGCACCTCAAAAGATCAGAAAAATCCAAGGGAAAAGTCCTCTTTAGGAATAAAACGAGCAAGTGTGCCAAGTATATTTCAATGGCATAAAAAGTGATTTCTAGTGACATACCATATTCAAGAATGAGCTGCATCAGAGGATGGGCTGTGTTGGAAAGAATAATTATCTTATGAGACATTTCTTTTAGTTGTGAAAGTGCAGGCAATTACAGAAGTAATGCAGACACCTTAACAGATACAAGGTGGCTATGAAACTGGAGATTAGGTACACTAAGAGTGATGAACAGAACAAAAGTTACACAGAAATCCTGAAAAGGCATACTAAATTAAAAGAAAATGCTCATTAGCAAAAGGGTACAATAACATAGCAAATGTACAATAAGTCATATAAAATCATCACACAGATTTTGTTGTATGTGTGGCAATTCTAGCAAAGCAAAGGAGAAAACAAGATTACTCACTAAGTAGGGATGTGAGAATAGTTGCTGGATTAACAAGTTCTAACATGTCATCAAAGTTTGTTCCTTCTTTTTTAAAACTTTAACTGAAATTTCCTTTATTAAACACTTTGTACTTTAAATCACCAGAGTTTGACTATTTTTTTAATTTAAATTATAGTAAGAATTGTTTAATAAAAAAAAACAGTTTCAGTCATATTTTACAAACCATTTTCTCATTCAGACTGGTAAAGCTTAAATATTCTATCTTGTCTTTCCTTTACTTGAGACTAACCTGACTTCATCTGCCGGCTGTAGTCCTATCTTATTTCTTAACATATGGATATGTGCTCATTAATCATTCTCTTGTCTCTATGTTACAGCCAGAGAAGCCCCTTAAAATATTTTACTAAGATTTCCCAGTAATTTTCCAATCTCTAACTCTGAAATTTCATCCATTATTGGGATGACATCTTGGTCATTAAGTGTTATCTTAGATTTCCATATTTTTGTAATTGCTTTACTAGCTACTAAAATTACCAAGCTCAAAAAGGACTTTGGTGTTTAGAAACAAACATGAACAAGGTTTTAGTCAACGGAACTCCTTTAAACACCTCCTCTATCATATTCTTGTACATTTCAAGCTATTGACAAGTCCTGGCTGCAGTAAGGAACATTCTTCTGAAGCCTCTCTTGCATACAAAAACATCTTTTGCTAGTACTGCCATGGAAATGTGCCACTAAATCAAGGAAAGTACAGTTTTGTACCTACCATAAATGTAGATGTTCGAGTGTATACCCTGCTGCAATCATCACACTTGGGTTATCCTGTCGTCAGGCGATCCCGCAGTCGGCCCAAATTCCAAAGTCTTGGTCCGGCGTTAGTTGCTGTCGCTTCTTCCCTGACATGAGTGCGCCAGGGGTATATAAGGCATCCGATGCCATTTTCTTCAGTTTTTCTTGCCCCAGATGTCAGGTGCCCCCCCAAAAGATGGTCAGTGGGTAGTACCAATAATAAAAGCTTAGCACAAACAAAACATCCCTCCAGCTCTAAGCAAATACACCACAAAGGTTGTATCAGATTTTAAGGTATTGAAAGGTTTTAGTTAGGTCAGAGGGGATGGAGGGAGGGTAACCTGGACAGCAGCAAGGTATACACTCGAACATCTACATTTATGGTAGGTACAAAACTGTACTAGGTTCATCGTGTTACCCTGCTGCAGTCATCACACTTGGGTAGAATCCCAAAGCTAAGGATGGGAGGTGGAGTCAAACAGGGTTAGAGGGGGCTAGAAGGCCCTGCAAAACTGCAGTGGCGAAGCCGGCTCTAGTCTTAGAGTAAAGTGGTAAGTGATAGTGTTTGGTGAAGGTGTGTACTGAACTCCAAGTTGCAGCTTCCAGAATATCCTTGGTTGGCACCCCTCTGAGGAAAGCTGTAGATGTAGCTGCTGCCCTGGTGGAGTGGGGCCTTATGCTAGCAGGAACTGGTTTTCCATGATGGGTGTAGCAAAAACGTATGCAATGTCCTATCCATTTGGAAATGGTCTGTTTTGAGATAGCCTTTCCTTGTGATGCTGTAGCATAGGATACAAAAAGTTGGTCAGATTTTCTGAAGGCCTTAGTTTTATCCAAGTAGTAACGTAGTTGCCTGTGTATGTCCAAGGAATGCAGGAGTCTTTCTCCTTTGTTCTGTGGATTTGGAAAGAAGGTGTGTAAGTGGATGGTCTGATTTAGAGCCACCCTGGATACCACCTTTGGCATAAAGGAGGGGTTAGTTCGTAGATAAACTCTGTCTTGATGAAAAATGAGGAAAGGCTCTACTGCCATTAGTGCCTGTAGCTCTGAGAATCTTCTGGCTGAAGTAATTGCTAGCAGCAGGGCAGTCTTCCATGATATAAACTTTAAGTCAGCTGAGAAAGCTGGCTCAAAAGGTGGCAGCGTAAGTTTTTCCAGAACAAAATTTAGGTCCCAAGTTGGTGTTGGTGCTCTCCTGGGAAGCCTAATGTTTTTTGCCCCTCTGAGATACTGCCTTAGAAGTGGATATGAAAATAAGGGAGGATCCGTGTTGTAGTGAGCTGAAATAGCTGAGGCGTGGATTTTAATAGATGAAAAAGAAAGTCCTTTGTGTAACTTCTCAGTTAAATATTGTTGAATCTGAGGCATGTCCGGCTGAAGTGTATTTTGGCCTTTAGCTTGGTTCCAGGCGCAAAATCTTTTCCATTTGTCCAAGTAGACTTTCCTGTTGCTGGGCCTCCTGGCCTCCAGAATGACATCCATAACATCTTGTGAAAGAGGGGCTGGCTGGTTGCTTAGGTAATGTGCCATGCAGCCAAATGTAAGGTTTTGAGCTGGCTGTGTAGAATCCGACTGCCTTGCTGTATGAGTAGATGAGAAATTTGTGGTAAAATCCATGGTAGGCCCTGGGCCATGTTCCTTAGTAGTGGGTACCAGTGCTGGCGTGGCTAGTCCGGGGCAATGAGTATCATTCGAGGTCTCTCCATCCTGACTTTCAGCAGCACCTTTGTGAAAAGGGGCAATGGAGGAAAGGCATATACTGTCAGCATTTTCCAACTGAATGAGAGTGCGTCCACTTTCCAAGCTTGATGGTGAAATGTCCTTGTGCAAAATTTTGAAAGCTGATGGTTTTTGGGGTTGGCAAACAGGTCTATGTCTGGACGCCCCCATTTTTGAGTTATCATTGCAAATACTTGTGGATCCAGTTTCCATACGTGGGGATCCATGATGTTTCTGCTTAGGTCGTCTACCAATGTGTTCTTTTTTCCTGGCAGGAACTGAGCTTGTAATTGAACTTGGTAAGCCAGTGCTGTGTTCCACAAGGTCATTGCTGGCCCGCATAAAGGGTAGGAGTGTGTACCACCTCGTTTGTTTATGTACCACATTACTGTGGTGTTGTCTGTCCTTATTATAAGCTGTCCTGGATGTAAGAGGTCCTTGAAGGCTGTCAGAGCATTCTGTACAGCTAGTATTTCTTTTTGATTGATGTGCAGATTCCTTTAATCTGCAGTCCATATGCCTTGAATGCACCGTCCTGCCATGTGTGTCCCCCAGGCATAGTCCGATGCATCTGTTGTCATAGTTTGCCTAGCTGGGGGTAAGGTGAAAGGCTGACCCTTACTGAGGTGACATGCCTGTGTCCACCATAGAAACTCCTGTTGAAGGCAGGGAATGAGAGGTATCACTTGTTTCCAAGCTGTGGCTGTGTTGAGTCCATACGCTTTTCAGGTATCATTGTAATTTCCTCATATGCAGTTTTGCAAATGGTATTAGTAGTATACAAGACGCCATGAAGCCTAAGGCCTGCAGAATTTTTCTTGCAGGGAGTTGAGTCTTTGTTGCCATTATTTTGAAGTATTGAGTTAGTTGTAGTTGTTTGTCTGGCATCAGATAAGCCATCTGGGCCGTTGTATTCAAGCTGGCACCCAGGAATGTCATATTTTTTGTGGGTACTAGTTTTGATTTCTTTTCGTTTACTGTGTACCCTAGGAATCTTAGAAGGAGTTTTACAAAAGTCAGATGTTGTAAGAGAATGTCCTTGCTTTCTGCTTGGATGAGCAGTCGTCCAGGTATGGGTATATTTGAATTCCTCTTTGTCTGCAGTATGCAATTACTGGTGCCAGGCATTTTGTGAAGACCGTGGGTGCAGTAGATAAGCCAAAGGGCAGTGCAGAGAATTGGTAATGGGTTGAACCTGCAATGAAACGGAGGTATCTTCTGCAATTTTGTCTGATAGAGACATGCAGGTATGCCTCCTTGAGGTCCAACGTTACTAGCCAAGCTTTCTTGCCCAACATGGGAAGAAGCTGCTGTAGTGTTAGCATCTTGAATTTGGTTACTTGCAAGAAGGTGTTTAGAACTGAAAGGTCCAGAATGGGTCTGCAAGCATTGTCCTTTCTGGGGACTAGAAAGAGCCTTGAGTAAAATCCTTGGCCTTGCTCCTGTGTAGGTACCAGTTGAATGGCTCTCATGTCCATGAGAGCTGTAATTTGTTTTTGTGCCTCTGCCCATTGATTATGTGGCAAGTTTGGCATTCCTTTTATCCTTGGCAAGGTGTGGAAATGGAATCTGTATCCTTGTGAGATAATGTCTAAGACCCATTTGTCCTTTGTGACGATGCACCAGTTGTCTATAAAAAAATGCAAATTTTCCTCCTGAGGGAGCTGCCAAGAGTTTTTTGCTTAGCAGTTTGAGGTTTAAGTCATTGTGTTTGTCTTCTAGTAGTTTGGGACCTGTCTTCTCCTCCCTTCTGTGTTCCAGTGCCCCATTGGCGAGGTTTGTAAGGGATTTGTGCTTGTCCTCTGCCCCTTGGGCTTCTGTATTTACCCCTCTGTGGTCTGTCAGAAGCTGGAAAGGACCAATTTTTTGCTGACCAATTTCTGCTGAAGCGTGGGGGTTGTACCTGTAAGAAATCTTTGACCATCTGCATAGATTTTGCCTTATCCTCCATTTTCTTTAAAACCTCTTCTGCTTTAACCCTAAATAAGACATCCTGCTGTAAGGGTGCATCGAGTAACTTTGCTTTAACATGATCAGGCAGAGTTTGTTCCTTTAACCAAGCATACCTACATATAACAGACCCAGTAACAACTGCTCTACAGGAAGCTTCCAAGGAATCAAATCCACATTGTAAAGTATGTTTGCCCACCTGTTCAGCTGCATGCAACAGATTCTGCATTTCTTTAAATTCAGACTGTTGAGGGTGCATGCTCATCTTTTGTTTTATTTGAGACATTAGGAATTGCTGGTATTTCAGCATGTGAAATTGACAATTTAGTGCTCTCATAGCTAGAGTAGCTGAGGTGTAAACCTTCTTCCCCCATCTATCTAGTGCTCTGGAGTCCCTTTCAGAGGGTACAGGATTTTTAGCCATAGAAGCCTTAGCCCCTTTGGGACCCTGGGAGATAGTCTCTGGGTCAGCAACAGGGCTTTTGTAAAGGAATTTGTGTGAGTCAGGCACTCTATAATATCTATCTGGTTTGGCTGGAGCAGGAGGCAGAGAATCTGGATTTAGACTAGATTCTAAGTAAACATCATCCACAATGTCTAAAACTGGAGGGATAGCAAGTGGTCTGTGCTGGGGGAGTAAAAGGAACTCTCAGAGCCTTTTCTTTGAGTTGGAGTAGTCCTGACCTTCCCAGTGGAAATGTTCCCTCATGGTATGTAAGGTTTCCCCAAAGGAATAGTCTTCAGGGGGAGAAAGCTGAGGGAATGGAATCTTCAGCATCAGAATCTTCATAAGGGGGAAAGGAGTAATCCTGTTCCTCAGAGGAGCCTGAGGAAATAGACACTTGATCAGAGGAGGCATAATCCTCCTCTTGTCTAGGCCTTTTGTCTGGGGGGGGGGGGGTTGGGAACCCCTGAATAAAGAAATCAAATCTTCAGCCATTTTAAGCATCTGTTTCTTAGGCATGGGGCCTTGAACTGGAAACTGATGTGCAGTCTTTTTTGGTTTTAGAGGAGTCTTGAGCTTAGCATAAGATTTTATGGTGAGAGTAGTCAGGCTGAAGACACCTTCTGTAACCGAAGGTGTTTCCGCAGCACCGGCTTCTCCTTCTGCAATGTTGTCGGTAGGGCCTAATGAAAATGGCTGCGTTGGCCTAGAACTCTCTGCTTGAGAATCCAAAGTGGTCTGGGGTTCCAATTCTGCGGTCGTCAGGGGCTGTGTAGGCGCCTCACTGAAAACCGGAGAAACGGCGACCAGCCCAGCCGAGGCCTCGGAGTCTGGCTTGGATCTAGGCTGCCAGTCTTTATGTTTGCATTTTTTTATGCACGCCGGTAGTCGGTTGCTCCGACGGCATAATGTAATTAAATTTCCTACCAAAGTAGTGTCATGCAAAATCAAAGCGACGCTTTATAGTTTGTTAATTGAACCTAGCACAAAACCGACAACCAGTGACGTCGTGGTCTGGGCCTAGGCAAGGTATACAATAAGAATGAACGTCCTTATGAGGTATTTGCTTCCCACAAGAAATGCAATTGTTAACTTTTTCTGACATCGGACTGAGGCAAGAAAAGTTTCCCCAATGGGGTACTTAGCTTTGAAGACTTCGGACTGAAATTCGATTAGAAAATCTCAGGTGTCGGCCGACCGGCACTTGCGAACTGCTTCTGCTTCGGGCACCGCGCGGCAAGAAAAATTGAAGAAAATGGCGTCGGATGCCTCTTATATACCCCTGGCACACTGACATCAGGGAAGAAGCGACAGCAACTAACGCCGGACCAAGACTTTGGAATTCGGGCCGACTGCAGGACCGCCTGACGGCAGGATAACCCAAGTGTGATGACTGCAGCAGGGTAACACGATGAACATCTTTAAAATACTTGGAGTTAAGGCATATTGTATCCAAGTCCTCCTAGCTTAGCATTATATTTACACCATTCTCCCAGTCTTCTTCATTTTTCCACCTGTGCTTATTCTCTTTTTTTGAAAAGTCTTGCATGCTTTACTCACTACTTTCCTAGCAGATTGACTTTCTCTTCTGGGTTAATTTAAGAATTATACTAAATCTAACAATGTTGTTCATCTCCTTCTATTTGCCATGACATGATTCAGCTCTGCTTAACAATGTCCTTTATCCACGTAAAATTTTACTCTAGTTTCTTCTCATGAAATCTGGAAATCCCTTCACGTAACTTGCTCCCAATAAATAAGAGGTTTCTTCTTTCTTTTCCATTCTATTGTCATGTTGTTTTCACTTTATGATTGTCAACAGACCTAATGGAAAAAAAAATTCCCACTTCCAACTTTTTTAGTTTTGTCTGGGTCTAGAGAAACTTGCCTTGCAATTGTCAAGATATTTCCTCTCCTAGTTTCTCTCCACTGTGGTTTGCATTTTCATAATAAAGAAGCCTCTTGAGTTAGAATCATTTTGACTTACATTTTCACTTTGCAGCAAGTACTGTCATTTTAACTGTGTTGCTTTGAAATCTTGCATTTATGGCATTGTTACCCTTCCCATAACTATGTGCAACAGGTTTTCCAGGTGATCCTAGTGTGTTTCCCAGTATCCCTTTCCTTATGAATTTGTATATTTTCTTCCTGACAGACAGTGTTTTTCTTTTCAGAGGGTTTATAAAGGTCTTGACCCAGACCAAGGGATCCAATAACAGCTTTATTGTTAGAATCCTTTGATTTAGGACCATGACCACACATTCACTTTTAATGCATCTAGAATTCTGCCATTTACTTCTTCCCATGCAATTATAGATTCAATTACTTTTGTTTGTTAGCTAGATTCACAATATCAAAGCCTTGTGTGGTCCTAAGGATAGGGATACTGTTAAATGATAGTTGGTAATTCAGAGTCAATACTTTAGATATCATATACTTTATTTTACAGCTAGGTAGATAATGAAACATAAGGGAGTTTCAAGGTGGCCACTGACTGAGAAGCACATTAAATGAAGTTCTCTCATCAGCTGTTTAAATAGCCAAGTCCTTGCATTGAATGGTCAACCTCCATAAATGTCCTTGAGCTCCCAAGGGAAAACAACAGTCTGAACACTGGAGGATGCAACAGTTTAAACCTCACCCCAGGTAATCTCATGACAGGAATACATTTGATATATTTACGTGTGGTATAATCAGAATAGTAATTTTCTAAAAAAATACTTTTGCATTTCCAACCTTCAGTACCTTTCTTATCTGAAACATTTATGTTAATATCATTCCTTTTGCTAATTTGTTTACATCTTCCCAACTGCCTGTCTTGACTGCTTTTTTAAACAACATCTTGGGACATAATCACAGTGTGCCCTTTCTCCTCCGTGGAACACCAATCCAAATAGTGATTTTGGTTTTCATAATGCTTATACAATCAGCTCCTTCCAGATTCTCATGGATGGCTATAAGCCTCAACATTTTCTTACCATGCTCTCTCCTCCAAATCAATTGCTTTTTAAAACAGTTTCTCTTGAGATGTCTCATTTTCTATTACTCTCTCCTTAATTTCTATTATGATTTTTTCAGCTTGACCAACAGAGTATTTAGTGTTTCCTCAATTTTTTCCAGTCTTTCCTCAATTTTAAAGACCTCTGAGTGTATCTAAGAATTTTTTTCTTCAAATCTGTTTGAAGCATAATTTTTACCTATGCCATACATCGAGCTGCTTCCCATTAAAGCTCTGTTGAGTTACTGTGCCACACAATAATTGTCTACTCCCTCTTCTTTACTTTAACTTTATTTCTCCTGGACTTTTTTCTTTGATAGCATCCAGACCAAATAATCTTCAGCCAAGACCTGAATTTAAACTAAACTGACTTCTTTTAGTGACCATTTTGAGCAATTACTGTTTTTTCTACAGGCAGAGCTCCAGTTAATGTGTTTTGCAGTCAGTGGCCATCTTGGAACCCTCTCAGCAATGGCAGAAAAAAATTATTTCCTACT
Source organism: Protopterus annectens (assembly GCF_019279795.1). NCBI lineage: Eukaryota > Metazoa > Chordata > Ceratodontiformes > Protopteridae > Protopterus > Protopterus annectens. The sequence continues at coordinate 658,668,710 of NC_056733.1, read as the reverse complement.
CTCTTATATATTTCTTCTCTGAAATCACAAACTTGTAATCTAGTTAAAAATAAGCTTAAGCAATGCTATAATAAAGTAGTAAATCTTGATGCTAACCTCACAACCAGGAACCAATACTGCCTGGACCTTGGTCATATTAACTACCCAATTACTTATCTTAATCTCAATTCAAAGTACTACAAAACATTTTATCAGTCAGATAAAAGCCCACTATTAAAAACCTCTTCAATCATACCCCTCAAATAATATCTTTCTTTAAAATACAAATTCCTTCTTCTCTTTACTAAATCACATAACATAATTGTTGATGCTTTTTACTCAATGTCTTTGAAATGTGGAAGAATACTTCTTTTCCACCGAGAATCATAGAAAACCTGCAAAATTTTAAAATTTCACCTCCACCTAAAAACATCTTCACTGTGTCAGTATGCATTACCATCTGGTTAATTTCAAATCTATTCCTATCTCTTCTGCACTGTTAATAATACCTTACTACTAGCTGTTTTGGGTTTGTCACTTAATCAAGTGTCTGACTACTGCCAGAGACTTCTAATACAAATAATTCATACCTCATTAAAACTTGCTTGTTATAGATTTCCAAATCTCCACTCCAATTAAAACAGTCCACCTCCTTTTTGCAAGCCTGGGACTGTGAAACTGTATACCAACTTAATAAATGTTATACCTCCTCTCTTTACACCCCCCTTCCACAATTTATCCAGTTTTCACTGTTCCGTGTTTCACTGTTGCAGTCATCACATTTGGGTTATCTGTCTGCAGGTAGCCCTCAGCCAGCCTGAATACCAGAGTCTTCGGATTTCTGCATCGGATGCTGTCGCTTCTTCCATGACGTCAGGTCATCAAGGGTATAAAACAAGCAGCTGACGCCATTGCTTCAGTCTTTCTTGCCATGAGGTGCCCAAAGCAGAAGCAGTTTGCAAGTGCCAGTCGGCCGACTCCTGAAATTTTTGTTTTCGAGTTTCAGACCTAAAGTCTTCAAAAAGATAAGTACCCCATCGGGGATCCTTTTTTCTTGTTCTAACTGATGTCAGAAAAAAATTAACAAATGTCTTGCCTGTGGAAAGCAAATACCTCATACAGATTTTCATTCTTACTGTGTCACCTGTTTAGGCCAAGACCACGACGTTCCTCATTGTCGGTTTTTGTGCCTTGTTCAATGCCTGAACTATTCATCGTCGGGCTATTTTTGTAGCTAAATACTTTCGTTATCGATCTCTGTACTCCGAAATGGCTTCCTTAAGCCATCTGACTACCGATCTTCTGAAAAAACGCAAGGATAAAGACAGACAGACCGCTTAGGTCCAAAACTGCCGACGATACTACCGTTAAGCTAGTCACCAGTCTGCCGGTACCCAGTGAGGCGCTTTTGCTGCCCCTGATAACCGCTACTACTGATTTGCAGGCCTCGACCGAGACCCATTCGGAGTCTGGTATGCCACGAGATGCTTCTTCGACTATGGAACATGTGGATGTCTCTACTTTGGATGGGTCTGGAAAAAGAACTGGCTTTTGAGGGTGTATTCAGCCTACTGATTGTCATATTAAACAGACGACTTAATTTCAAGCTAAGAATTCCGAATTCCTCAGGCCTAAAGCATGCACTAAGCCTAGAAAACAGATGACCAAAGTGCATTCTCAGGCCCATAGGTTCATAGGTTGGTACTAGGCTACCAGCACTAGGGCCTATACAAGTCTAGCCATAAGAATTCCCTGGCTATTTCTTCCCACACTATTTACTTCCCTGGACCCCTGTCTAGCAGGGCGACTGACGTGATCCCCGGGGTGAATTTCCTTTCTCACATCCAATCGTCAAGGTTCCTTTTGAAGAGGGCCAAAGAGGCACTCTGCTTGACATGTATGGGCAATCTATTCCAGAGTCTGGGGAGCCTCTGGGTCAGGAACCTATCCCTCCAGCATGTTTTGTTTATTGTGATGACAAGGTTTAGATCCCTGGAGCGTGTGGCTCTGAGGGATTGGGATTTCTTTAAGTGTAGCATGTCCAACAGCTCTGGGTTTGACATGGCCTTGTATGTTAAGCAAAGATCGCCTCTGAGTAGATGAAATGCGAGAGTATAGCTGGAGTTTTTTTCAGGCGGTCAGCGTAAGGCTTTAGGCCTGTGATTCTTTTAGTGAGGTATTTCTGTGGCCTTTCCAGTTGTTGCAGATGTCTTGAGAGGTACATACCAAACGGGGCATTGTATTCTATAATGGGTCTAATGAGGGATAAGTACAGTGGGACAATGACCTCCTTTTTTTCTGGATGAAAAGACCTTAGTGATGAGGCGTGCCACATAGAAGGATTTCCTGACTGTTGTGGCGATGTGGTTATTGAAGGTGAGACCACTGTCCACCTGTGTCCCTAAGTCTCTTATCAAACATTCGGAGTTTAGTGTACTGCCACCTATATGGTAATTCACGGATACATGTTTTTTCCCCAAAGGGGATAACTATACATTTCTTAGCATTGAGCTTGAGCCCATGGCTCTGGTACCAAGTATCTGTTTCTGTAAGGCCCTTTTGTAGAGTATCCACATCATTTGGGGATTCAATAATGGCTCCCAGTTTGCAGTCATCTGCAAACTTTGTTATCCAGAGTCCCTTAGTGTTGGCTTGTACTTCAGAGAAGTAGATGCCAAACAAGAGCGGTCCCAGGACTGAACCCTGAGGTACTCCACTTGTCACTTGTCTGGAGCTGGATTTGGAGTCTGCTACTTTTACAGCGTGGGTTCTATCAGTAAGCCAGTTAGCAACCCATTGGGTGATGTAGGGATTAATGCCCAGCTTAGTAATTTATCTATGATTCCAGAGTGGGGGATGGTGTCAAAGGCCTTGGCAAGGTCTAGATAGGCTGTGTGGACCACCTTACCCTTGTCCATAGCTCTGGAGACTGATTCGAAGAAGTCAATCAAGTTCAGGAGACAAGATCGGCCCTTCACAAACCCAAACTGGGTGGGGTCCAGTGTTTGAAGGTTGCCAATGTCTTTGTTTATAAGTTCCATGATAATACGCTCCATGGCCTTGCAGATAAGGCTTGTCAGACTGATGGGACGGTAGTTTCCAGGATCCAAGGTGGATCCCCCCTTGTGGAGTGGGATAACTGTAGCTGTGCGCCACTCAGTGGGCACGGAACCTGAGGTGAGGCTATGATTAAACATGACACTTAGGTGAGGTGCCAGTTCATATTGTAGTTCATGTAGTACACAGCCCGGGATGTTACCTGGTCCCATGGATGCTGTATTCTTAGCTTTGGAGAGTGCGTTTTTTTACCTGTGTGGCCGTTATTACCGGAATTTGGCAATCTTCTGGTATTGAGTTGGGCCATTTAGGGGGTGAGAGGGGGGTGAAGTTGGCACTGAATCGATCTGCCACGATATTGGCAATATCCTTGGGATCAGTATATTTAATGCCATTCTGTTTTAGCTCGGAGCAGATCTGAGCATTGCCATTTAGATTCTTGACATAGTTATAGAATGCCTTGATGTTGTCTTTGGAATCTTTGGCAATTTTATTTTCGTAACTAGCTTTGGAGGATTTTATGAGGGATCTCAGTTTCTTACTGAGGCTGGTAAGGAAGTTTTTTGCATCCTGGGATTTTCCTCTTTTCTGCAACAGTTTCTTCCTTTTGTTGTAAAGTTTGTTTATGGCAGGGGACCACCAGGATTGGCTTATTTTTTTTGGATGAGAGCATCTTGGTTCTATTTGGAATGGCACGATTTATGTATGAGTGGATGTGCTCGTACAGTGCCTTAATGTAGGATTCAGCAGTTGAACTTTCAGCTCCCGTCTGCATGGGTGTCATGAAGTTTGTCACTTCTGACTTGAGTAGCATGAAGTTGGCTTTGGAGAGTTTTTTTATGGAGGTTTCCTTACTGGGGGTGGGGGTGGGATGTGGATGTTAAGGGTGATTAGCTTATGGTCAGACGTGACTAACGAGGGGGTGACCATAGGTGTGGAGCATCGATTTCCCATGTTGGTAATATGCCTCAAAAATAAATGATTAGAATGGCTGAAGACATTATTACCTTAATTAGGGGAAGCCAGCCTTCCCCCTCTAAGAGACCTAGAACTTATTTTCTTTCTGATTCTTCTGAGGAGGAATCTGACATCTCTACTCCTTCTGACTACCAGGATTTACCCTTATCTACTTATGAGGATTCTGATGCAGAGAATACCATTCCCTCTGCTTCCCTCCAGAAGATTTTTCTTTTGGTGAAATCCTGCATACCCTTAGGGAGCATTTCCACTGGGAAAGCCAGGACTTTTCATAGTCCAAAAAGAGACTTAGGGAATTTTTAAACCTGCCTCAACACAAGCCTCTAGCTATCCCTCCTGTTCTGGTGACTGTAGATGACGTTTTCTTGGAATCCAGCCTTACCCCAGACACTTTGCCTCCTGCTCCCAGGAAACCTGACAGGTACTACAGAGTACATGACTCTCACAAATTCCTGTTTAAGAATCCTACTGCAGATCCAGAGACCATTTCCCAAAGACCAAAAGGCATTAAGGCTACAACTGCCAAAAATCCTACCCCTTCTTATAGGGATTTTAGAGCTTTAGACAGATGGGGTAAGAAGGTATATACTTCTGCTACTTTGGCCATTAGGGCTTTAAATTGCCAGTTTCATATGTTAAAGTACCAGCAGCATATTGTGGGATTAATTAAACAGAAAATAATGTTGATTCCTGACTGTGCTGAACACAAAGATTTACAAGAGTTAATGCATTCTGCTAACCAAGTAGGCAAACATACTTTGCAATGTGGTTTTGATCTTTAGAAGCATCTTGCAGGGATGTGTTACTGAGTCTGTACTTAGAAGGCATGCTTGGCTTAAGGAACAAAACTTGCCAGATCATGTTAAAGCTAAATTACTGGATGCGCCCTTAAACCAAGAGTGCCTTTTTGGCAACAAATCAGAATAAGTCCTTAAAAGGATGGAGGAAAAAGCTAAATCAATGCAAACTGTTAAAGATTTCTTAGAAGTACAGTCACCTAGATTCAGTAGACATTGGCCTTCAAAGAACTGGTCCTTTCCAGTCCCTTCCAGGCCTTCTCAGTCCAAACCCAGGAGCAGCAGATCACCAAGACTTCACTCTCAGGCTATGCACAGATCTAAGCAGTGGGGGGCCCCCACCTCCAAAGCAGGGAGTAGTAAGCCACCCCCTATGGAAAAATGGCACAATGACTTATCCTTAACTCTTCCAAGCCTTGCTCAACTACTTGCTCCCTTAGGAGGAAAGCTCGCCCTGCATGCAAAAAAACTCGGAACTCCTTACCCAGGACAAATGGGTTTTAAACATAGTTTCCCTAGGATACAGATTCCACTTCCACTCACTCCCAACCCCAAGTGGATGGACCTCCCCCCAAACCAGTGGGTGGCGCCCCAAAAACAAGCACTCTCTCTCCTCAGTATCAGGGCTATTCAACCTGTCCCAGCAGAACAAAGGGGACAAGGTTTTTATTTTATTCAAGACTGTTCCTGGTTCCCAGAAAAGAGAACTCCTGGCATCCTATCCTGGACATTTCTATTCTTAACACCTTTCTGGTGGTTCCAAAATTCAAAATGCTAACTCTGCAACAACTTCTTCCTATGCTAGCCAAGGATTCTTGGCTGGCAACTCTAGACTTAAAAGAAGCTTACCTGCACATCCCAATAAGGGAATCCTGCAGAAAATACCTACGCTTCAGGGCAGTTCTCCCCTTTGGCTTATCTACTGCACGCAGGGTATTCACAAAGTGCCTAGCTCCAGCCATTGCAGTTTTCAGGCAGAGAAATATTCAGATTTACCCATATTTGGATGATTGCCTGATTCAGGCAGAGAGTCAGGACTGGCTATTACAACACCTGGCATTTGTAAAGAGACTTCTAACTTCTCTGGGGTACACTATCAATGAGAAGAAATCAGACCTACTACCCTGCCAACAGATTGTATTCCTGGGAGCAAGCTTGAACATAACTTCCCAGATGGCATCCCTCACTCCAGAGAAACAAGTTCATTTGACAAACTACTGGCCACAAAAACCCAGCTACCTGCAAGGAAAATCCTGCAAGCCCTGGGATTCATGGCCTCTTGCATTCTGTTAATTTCATATGCAAGACTGCATATGAGGAAACCAATGGTATCTAAAACGTCTATGATGTCAACATTCTCAGGACCTGGAAACAATGATTCCTATCATTCCTTGTCTAAGGGCAGAGCTCCTTTGGCAGGCAGAGGCCTGCTACCACAACAAGGGACTCCCTTTCACTCTACCCCCTGCTGCCCAAACCCTAACAACAGACGCATCAGACTATGCATGGGGGGCTCACATGGCAGGGCAGTGCATTCAGGGCAAATGGAACCCAAAACAGATGCACCTGCATATCAATCAAAAAGAAATGTTAGCTGCACAGAATGCTCTGACAGCCTTCAAAAACCTTATTCTTCCAGGACAACTATTGGTAAGACAGCCAACACCACAATTATGTGGTACTTAAACAAGCAGGGGGGAACCCATTCCTTCCCACTCTGCAGACTAGCCATGGCTCTGTGGAACACAGCTTTGAGCTACCAAGTGAACCTACAAGCTCAATTCCTGCCAGGCAAACAAAATTCATTGGCAGGCGACGTCAGCAGAAATCTCATGGACCCACATGAATGGAAACTGGAACCCAAAATATTCAAGCTCTTGAGGAGCAAATGCAGGGGGACATCAGAGGTAGACCAGTTTGCCTCCCCTAAGAACTACCAATTGAACAAATTCTGCACCAGAACTCCCCACAGTCAAGCTTGGAAAGTGGATGCCCTGTCCTTTTCTTGGGAAAGCCTCTCAGTTTATGCCTTTTGCCCTCTGTCTCTCCTCTCGAATGTTCTAAACAAATTCTGCACCAGAACTCCCCACAGTCAAGCTTGGAAAGTGGATGCCCTGTCCTTTTCCTGGGAAAGCCTCTCAGTTTATGCCTTTCCCCCTCTGCCTCTCCTCTCGAAGGTTCTACTAAAGATCAAACAGGACAAGCTAAGGATAATACTGATTGTACCAGACTGGCACACCAGCACTGGTACCCCCTTTTGCGCAGTCTGACAGTACTACAACCTTGGCACCTGCCTCAGACCTCTTCCCTGCTGTTCCTGCGGGCCAGATTCTGCACCCTCTGCTTCAAACCCTCAACCTTGCACCTGGCTAATTCCCTGAGCTCACCTCCAGCAACCCTCAGTAAGCAGGTGCTGGATGTCATTCTTGAGGCAAGGAGGCATAGTACTAGAAAATCCTATTCAGACAAGTGGAAAAAATACTGTTCCTGGAGCCAGGCTCAGGGAGTGGGTGCAATGGTGCCCAGCTTACCTCATATTCTAGATTATTTAACAGAAATGCTCCACAAGGGCCTATCCTTCTCTTCAATTAAGATTCATGCCTCTGCCGTATCAGCACATTATAATACTGAGCCACCCCTCTTCTCTCATCCCTTGCTAAAACAATTCCTTAGAGGGGCCAAATATTTAAGACCCCCCCCCCCCCCCCCCAGGAGAGCTCCCACTCCAGCCTGGGACCTTAACTTTGTATTGGAAAAATTCACTTTTCCCCCCTTTGAACCAGCTGCTACAGCAGAGTTGAAATTCCTTTCTTGGAAAACAGGAAAACTAGCTAGCTTTGCTGCAGGGGCAGAGGAGAAGGCCACTTCAAAGCAATCCATTTCCAAATGGATAGCACATTGCATCCATTTCTGCTACAAACACCATGGAAAACCTACCTCATAGGGGATAAGAACACATTCTACCAGGGCTGCATCTACCTCTACTGCATTTCTCAGAGGAGTCCCTACCAGGGACACCCTGGAAGCTGCAACCTGGAGCGCTGTACATACTTTCACCAAGCATTACCACCTGCCTATCTTATCAAAATCCAGAGCTGGATTTGCCAAATCAGTCTTACAGGGCCTTATTGCTAACCCTAATGCTCTTTAACTACCTCCACCCTTCCTTAGCTTTGGGAATCAACCCAAATGTGATGACTGCCACAGTGAAATACGAAGAACATAGTACAGTTGTGTACATTTACATAAATGTAGATTCACTGTTGCAGTCCTGGTTACCCTCCCTCCAGCCCCCTGACTTGTCTTGACTTTTACCTTTCCTCTTTGTTTGGCATATACTATAACATGTGTATTTGCTTTTTGCTGGGGGTGTTCCATACCATATAATTGCTTCCTATCGTGGGGACACCTGACATCTGGGGCAAGAAAAACTGATGTAATGGCATTGCTTGCATGTTTTATACCTCTGACGACCTGAGGTCATGGAAGAAGCAACAGCATCCGACATAGAAATCCAAAGACTCTGGTATTCAAGCCGGCTGAGGGTTACCTGCAGGCAGATAACCCAAATGTGATGACTGCAACAGTGAATACACTCGAACATCTACATTTATGGTAATTGTATACAACTGTACTTTCTAAATCAAGAACCCCTTCTGTTTTCTTACTGTTTAAAGCACAGCCTTAAACTGTTCTTTCTTCATCTACCTCATCCAACTTCACTATATATCCTTATTCACACGAAACAAGGCTGATGATAAATGTCAGTCAAGTGCTAAATTATACGGTTATATTCGCCAAGTTATTTGATTTTATTTCATTTCCTTGCCTGCTCTACTTTTTAAAGACTTTATTTAGATATTCAGTACTAGAAGATATTTTAAGTTAGGTTTTACATTCTTAGCTCTTAGAAGCCTAGTCTGTTTATATTACTTCATCTTTCTACTTAGTTCTATATTTCCCTCAGACAGACTCTTCTGACAAACCAATTTAAATAAATACACATTTTTTTTTATATGCTGGTCAATTTCAGATTTTTAGGGATAGGATTTTGATTTTATATACTCCTCTACAATCCCCAGGTCTGTGTTACTGCCATTCAGTTCACAACAAACACTAGAAGAATTTTTTTTCTGGCTGAAATAATTGCTATATATCTGAATCACACCACTTATATGTTCTTATGAATGCAGAACTAAAATAATATATACATATTCTTCTCACCTTTCTGAGAAGAAATAAGTATAAAAGTAATACTTTACTATTTTAAAATTCTCTGGTATAAAACCTCTTTAAAATTATTTTTCCATTAAAATTCAGGAGACATATGTCTTATGTTTAAAGATGAAACTGAGGGCACAATCTAAGGACATTTGTGTATATTTGTCTCAGTATCACTCACTGAAATTTCATGAGAACGCATCATATCATTTTGGAGATACAGCCCTTTACCTATAAGAATCAAAAATTGCCAAAGAGAGAGACATTAGCCTGGAAAAAGACTTCTTAAAAATGGTCAGCTGTAAAGGAGCTCAGTGTTTATTTAATGGTTCAAAGAAGCAAGTTCTGGATACCTTTGCAAAAGCGCATGTCATTGTTGAGAAGGTGGAAATGCCTCTGGCTAAGGAAGACAAAGGCTGTCAATTTTAATCTCAAACAACTGATGATGTACCTTGAAAAGTGGCACCTAAGTGCAACATAGTGTTGAGGGTGCCATGGTTTGGACAGCAAGATAAAAAGTTCCTTCTACATGTACGAGTAAAAGTGCTGACCTCGTGCAAGTTAAAATATCCAGGGCACAATTTTATCAGGAAGAAAAGGGAAATATCCTTAGCATTCTAATTAACATTTTTTCTTCTTTCTTGAAAACTACTGTATCAATTTTTCAGACAATACATGGGCAGTGTTAGCACAATGACTGCCACAACATATTCAGCCACTTCATTACTAGTCTGTGTGTGTGATGCACATTGCTTACAAGGCAACTATAGATGACAACTGCTAAGCCTTACAAAAAGTGTGGGTGTTAAGGAATAACAGTAAAATGAGAGAGGGTGGATACTAGGGAAGATATACAAGTGAAAACTGCTACACATTTTACTTTGAACTATTCTGTCATTTCAAAATGTTTGCAAGATCGCATTCTAAAATGTAATTAAAAACTGAAAAAAACTATTAAAATACTAACTCAAACAACCACCAATTTTGCCCGAAAAATCAAAATGAAAAACTTGAGAAAAAAATAGCTTATGAAACTCATCATACCCATATCTACCTGGAAAAGGAAAGACAGTTTAGCACTTCTGTATTAATAAAAATGCTAAATGAATAACATGCTCATATGATAAATAGATTCTTTCTTACTTTGTTTTGTACAAGTGCATCATTCCATGGACTATTTCAACAGATGGATTACCACTAAAGAAGGTAATCTGCTCAGGTAACTGCTTGGATGGAGACTCCAATGTGTTAGTATCCTTACTGAACTTGTCACTTAGAGTCCTTTCAGGTGTGCTCGACATTTCTTGAAATTCAGATGTACCTCCCATATCTTGTTGACACGGTGCAGCATCACCATAATTTTTACCTGCAATTGCACAAAATTTAGAGGACTTCTTATTGGCAAGCTCTGTGTAACAGCATACAAAAGCATAGCTGCTCCAAATAAATAAAGAATATAAAAATGGCAAGTAGTATGGTATAAAAAAAGAAGTTATATACTCACTATAACGTTCCACCTGAGTTGCCTATCTACATTTATCCTTGACCTATGGGTTTTGTTCCGAGCATCGGAAGAGTCTCAGCCATTTCCACAGCTCGTGTAGGCCAAAAACTCTCAGGCTTCAACACTACCCATAATGCATCTCTCCTAGTTACCTCAGATCAAGTTTGCAGATTAGAGCTAAACAGACATAAGGACATGAGGCCCGATGAAAACCATATCTGCTATATAAAAGTTGTCAAACATGGAGGAATGTGCCCTATCCATTCCACCAAAGGACATTAGCAAGGCTAGAGGAAGGGGAAGTCAAGGACAAATGAAGATGGACAACTCAGATGGAATGTTAAAGTGAGTACATTATTTATTTATTTATTTATTATTTCGCATTTGTTAACAGGGTTTGTCCAGCTGGGTAATAATTTACCCTTTTTCAGTGGAGACCCGAGGGGAAAAGCCCCAAAGAGACATACAAATACATACAAATAGAGACAAATTAACAATATTAAAGAGCAAAACAATCTTATGGATACAATGGATAAGAAGAACATAATGTACTCAATGGAATAGTACATAGCTATATATACAAAAAGTGTAGTAATAGGTTGTAACAGGAGAAAAAACAATAATAAATCCAGCAGGTAAGCCGGAAAGAAGTTAAGGTTGTAGGTAACATAACGAAAAGAAACAAGGTATAATTAGATTAGTGGCTAGAAGAAGAAATGTGTAAGTGCAGGGGCTTCAGAATTGAGAGAAAGTAGAGTGAGAGTAAAAAGTAGAGAGGGGTGACTGCACAAGGGACCGCAGGTCAGAAGAGGGAATGATGCAAAAGAAGATAGTAAACGAGGGATGTAGTGAACTAGAGGGGGGTACAGAAAGAAGAGCAGTTGGATGAAGTTATAGAAAGAGGAAAAAGGTCTTATAGATCAGACTTACTGGTGAAGTGGGTATATGGAGAGGGAGGGGTTAAGTAGGATGATAACAGGTACATAAAGGGTTGTTATGGAGGTACACTATCAGGTCATGTTAGGAAAGGAGGTATGACTTCTAATATGGAGTGGAAGATTGCTCCAGGCAGGGGAGATGGAGTGTTTATAGAGTATTTTACCTATGTTCTTGTTGGGTTTATAGAGTTGTAGTAAGAGTTTATCAGAGCTGCGCAGGGATCGGGGAGGGGTATACCAGGAGATCAGGACGGACAGAGATGGACAGTCAGAGTTTGAATTAAGAATTCTGAAAGCTTGGATCAGCTGACATTTGGTCAGAAGGTGTGAGAATTCGAGCCAGTGTAATTTTATGAGCGCGGAGCAGTGATGGGATTTACAGGGGCTGCTGGTGATAAATCTAGCAATTTTGTTATAGCTATGGCCTAGTTTTGCCAGCAGGTTATTTTGTAGATTGGAAAATAGAGGGGAGCCATAAAGGAGGGCAGGGAGGAGATAGGATTGGGTTAGCAGTAGTTTTGAGTTGGGGGTCAGGAATTTGCTGTTTCTGTATAGCATGCCCAGTTTTTTGGTGTGTTTCCTTTACAGAATGAAGTATGTGGAGGTCTAGTTTGAGCTGGTCGTCTATGATGACACCTAGGAGTTTAGCGTGCAAGTCTGGTATTATGATGGTGCCATTTAGAGAGGATATGAGAAAGGTGGATTTGTGGTGGGCTAGAATTTTAGGTACGAATAGTAAGAGCTTAGTTTTAGAGGGGCTCAGGATAAGTTGATTATTGGAGAGCCACTTCTCAATAGAGTGAAATGAAGATTGGGTGATATGGTGGAGGTTATTGACAAGAGTCAGAAATGGAGATCAGAGTTGAATCATTTGCATACTATATGCTAGAGGAGAGGTTGCTGGAAGTGTGTAGGTCATTGGTGAAGAGGTTGAAAAGGAGGGGACCAAGAATTGAACCTTGAGGAACACCGGTCTGAACTGGCAGAAAGGGTGAGAAGGAATTTTGCCATTTAACTGCTTGTAGGCGACTGGACAGGTAACTTGAGAACCAGTTTAGAGTGGGGATGGAAATGTTCAGCTGAGAAAGTTTATGAAGTAGAAAGTTGTGAGAGACCGTATCGAAAGCCTTTGAGAGATCTAAGAAGAGGCAGGACACAAGTTTATTATTGTCTTTGGCCTCAGCTACAATATGAGAGAAGGATAAGAGTGCAGTGTTAGTACTGTGCTTGGGCCTGAAACAGTGCTGGGTGTTGGTTAAAAGATTGTTTTGAGTAAGGTGGGAAAGCAGTTGAGAATGGATACACTTTTCAAGAATTTTGGAGAGGGGAGAAAGAATAGCAATGGGACGGAAGTTAGATGGTTCTGTGGAGTTACCTCCTTTATGTAGTGGGATAGTGAAGTACTCCTTCCAAATAGAGGGGACAGTGGATTCTTGGATTGAGCAGTTGATCAGAATGGTGATAGCAAGGGCAACAGAGTTAGCAGCAAGTTTAAGGAATTGTGGAGGTAGGTTAACAGGAGTGGGAGAACAAGGTTTGAGTTTACTGAGGAAAATTTTACTATAACTAACAGAGGCAGGTTTGAGCATGAAGGGGTATGAGAGGTTAGTGGAGTCAGATTGGGAATGTGAAAAAGGTGTGGGTCTGGTAATTGAAGTGGCAGAACTGGAAGTGGAATTAGAGGTGGGGTTGGGGTTATTAGAATGTTAGGTACTAGTTTAGAAATGGTATCAATGAAGTAGTGATTTAAATGGATGGCGGTATCTGAGGGAGAATGACTGGGAAAAGAGTTGGGGGTTGTGGGTGAGCCAGGGTTAAGAAGAGTTATAATGGGTGACCAGAACTTCTGAGGGTTAGTAGTTTGCAGAGATTGGTCAAACAGGTAAAACTTTCTTTTGTCCTGGTTGACTCTTTTTTTTTTTTTTTTTTTTGTAAGGTTTCTAAGTTTCCTATAATACTGTACGAGGGCAGGAGATTTGCTTTTCTGATATTGTTTCCAAGTGGCATCTCTTTTATGCATAAGGTGGAAGGTTCCTTTGGATAGCCAGGGGGCATGATTAGCTTTGACTTTTATTTTCCTGATGGGGGCAAGAGAGTTGAGTATGTTTAGGAATGTCTGGTTGAAGTAGCTAACTGCATCATTTAAAGGTAAGGAGTATAGGCAGGACCAGTTAATATTTGAGAGAATTTTGTTGAAGGAAGTGGTACTGAATTTTCTTTGGTTGCGGATGTATTTTAAGAGGTGAGTACTGGTGAGGTTGGGTGAGTACCTAGTAAGGTGGATAGGTAGGTGGTCACTGATGGAGTCAGACAGTGTACCTGGCTGGTGGTACAAATTAGGAGAATTTAAGAGAATCCAGTCCACGATAGAAATGGAGTGGTTTTTGCCAAGGTGGGTGGGGGAGGAGACAAGCTGAGTAAAACCATGTAGATTGAGACTATGAGACGGTGTGGTAGAGTTAACCGAGCTCCAGTCTATATTTACATCCCCAAATAGGATAGTTTCAAAGGGGGATGTGAAGAAAACACCAAGATAAGAGGTATTCAAGGATGGTGACATTATTCCCTGGTGGGATATAGATTGAGGCTATGGCCATTTTCTGGTAGTGGTTGAGATAACAGGTTACTATGAGTAGCTCTGCAGGGTGGGAGTGGTAATTGTATGTGGTAAGATATTTAGAGAGTCAGAAAAGAGAATGGAGACACCAAATCCCTTTTTGTTAGGTCTATCCAGTCTGTAGATATTGAAACCAGGGGGGCTGATCTCTTGAGTTGAGGATGTGGAGTTTTAGCCAAGTTTCAGAGAGTTAAGATGTGGGGGGGGTATAGTGTTGTAGGAGTGTGTGGAGTTCAGACACTTTGTTGCAGATGCTCTGGATGTTAAGGGAGAAGAATTTTAGTCTTTTGGTTCTGTGTGTAGAAGTGAGAGTGGATGGGGAGGTACTACTTCTTTATCTGAAGTTGTCAATCTTCATTTTATCCTTGACTAATAGGATAAAGTCCTCAGCTACCTTACATCTTGAGCGGACTCAAGTAAGGTCATTCCCGAATACCATTGAACCAATGATGCTCTTCCCCTGGAGACTAGGTCCAATTTGTAATGAGTGATAAAGGTATGAGAGGAAGCCCAAGTTGCTGCTGCATAAATGTCATCCATGGAAGCTCGTGATTCAAAAACTGCTGATATAGCCATAGATCTTGTAGAGTGAGCCTTTACTGTTCTAGGCAAACCAATTTTCTTTTTGTCATAAATAAAGACTATGCAGTCTTTTAGCCATCTGGCCCAGGTTATTTTGCTGACTGGTTTACCAATTTTGGTACTTGAAAAGGAAACAAAATTGATCTGATTTAAAAAAAAACTTGTGTTCTCTGCAGGTAAAAACATAACTGTCTGCGAATATCCAGTAAATGAAGGGCATATTCTCCTTTATTAAAAAACTGGGAAAGACTTCTGGAAGATTAATAGTCTGATTAATATTAAAGTCTGACACTACCTTAGGAAGAAAGTAGAGATTTGTCCTTAAGGCAATTCTGTCTCTATGAAAAGTCAAGTATGGTGGTTTGCAAGATAAAGCTCAAATTTCTGAAATTGTCCTGGCAGAAGTTATTGCTACAAGGAATAAGGTATTCAGATATAGGTATATAATGTCACATTCAGCAGAAAGTTCAAAGGGAAGTTGAACAATGGATTGTAATACTAGAGTGAGATCTCAAGGAGGAATAGTATCTTTAAAAGGGGGTTTCAGCAAAAGAGCTCCTTTCAAAAATGATTTGCATAACTTATGAGAAGCTACGGAGTTATCCCCAAAACCATTATGAAAGTTAGAAATTGCTGCCAGCTGAATTTTAATAGTAGAATGAAAGGCTCCTGCATCAAAAAGAAAGGATGAGAATTCTAAAATCTTTTCAATGGGATCTGAAAGGGGATAAATATTCCTTTTGCGGGACCACAAGATAAATCTCTTCCATTTACTCATATAGAGTTTATGGGTGGATGGCTTATGAGAGGCTGGTAAAATTAAGCGTACTGGATAGGGAAGGTTAACTTGCCTGGCAATTAATGGAACTGGAGGAACCATGTTATCAGACTGAGGTTCTGGAGGTTTGGGTGAATCAAGTTCTCTGGATGAGACATGTGATCTGGAGTTGGATCCAAAGTCCAAGGGTCTTCTATCAGGTAAGGTCAAAGAAAAGAGAACCATATTTGTTGTGGCCAATAAGGGGCAATGAGGATACTCTGCTCTTAACCTTAGGGCTTTTGAAAGGAACTCTGGAATTAAGGGAAATAGGGGAAATGCATAGAGAAGTCCAGGGGGCACAGTGTGTAAAAGAGCATCCCTGTGCGACTCCCCTGGTGGCAGGATTAGGGTGAAGTAGTTGCTGCAGTTGTTGTTCAGGGGTGAGGTGAAGAGGTCACAAAGGCTGGCCTCATTGGTGGAAAATTATTTCCACAACTCTTTGACTGAGGGACCACTTGTGAGGTAGAAGAATAGACCAACACCATTTGTCTGTTATCACACTGGATCTCTCTGGAATATGCTCCATCAGAAATTGGTTGGAAGAAATCGCTCACTGCCACACTCAGTGAAGCTGTCAAATATTTTAACTCTAAATTTCTTGCAATCCTTGATGAGCATGCACCCAAACAATCTATTAGAATAAAATCCAAACCAGCCCCCTAGCTAACAAAAGAGACTAGACAAAAAATACTACTTAGAAATAAAGCTTGGGACAATTGGAGAACTAACAGAACCTCCCCTGAAAGACAAACCTTTAGACAACTGAGAAACATAACTAAAAAGGCTATACTCTCTGACAAAAAGAACTACTATAGTAAGCTACAACAAACACACCACAAGAAGCCTCAGAAATTTTGGACTAACATCAATAGACTCCTCAAACCTGGTCAGTCCAGCACACCATCCCCTCATGATGTTGATCATAACACTCCACTTCAAACAGCCAACAACTTCAACACCTATTTCAAAGAGACCATGCAGTCCCTAGCTAGTCAGCTTTCCACTGATAACAAGAGGCTCCCTTCTTCTACAGCTGGATCTCTACCGACTTTTAGATTTCATCCTATTTCAACAACTTTCCTCTACAAAATCCTACTAAAGCTTAAGCCTTGTACTCCTTCAGCTGACCAGTTACCTTCTGAGTATTTGCAAATAGCAGTGAAAGTTATTGCCTTTCCCATATCCATCCTGCTCAATAGAACCATTAATGAAGGCATCATTCCAGGCATCTGGAAAATCTCCCACATCATCCCCCTACATAAAGGTGGTAAATCCAACGACTACTCTAATTACAGACCAATAGCTCTCCTATCACCCTTAGCTAAAGTAATGGAAAAATGCATTCACCATCAGTTACTCAACCACCTAACTAAACACAATATTCTGGCTACATGCCAGCATGGCTTTAGGCCATTTCATAGCACTACCACTGCTCTACTATCTTTCACTGACACCATTAATAAGAACTGTAATAACAACATCCTCTTTTCTGCTCTCTTCATCGACCTTTCAAAGGCTTTTGATATCGTTAATCATCCCCTACTTATAAATACTCTTGAACTTCTTGCTTTAGACCTCCCAGTTATACAATGGTTCAAGTCTTACCTTAACAATAGGCAACAGGCAGTTCTCATAAACTATCATCCCTCCTACCAGTCACCCTTGGAGTACCCCAGGGCTCCATTTTAGGACCTCTTCTCTTTTCTTTATTCATCAACAACCTTCACATAGCAGTCCCTGAAGCTACCTGCATTCAATATGCCGATGATTCCACACTTATATGTTCTGCTAACTCCACATCTGAACTACTCTATCTAACTCAAAAAGTATTTAACTTAGTAGAAGACTGGTTCCTAAAACGCTGCCTTTTTTTGAACGCCAAAAAAACCAAGCTTCTACTCTTTGCACCCACCAGTAGGTCCTCTCCTATTGATTTCTCTATTATATCTAACAACGGTACCCTTATCTCTCCCGAACACACTACCAAACTATTAGGAGTCACAATTGATAACAACCTTAACTTTGATATGCATATAAATAACACCATTCAAGCAGTGAACAGAAAAATTGGCTCCTTATACAGAATCAAACCCTTCCTAACTCCTCTAGCTAGAACCACCATTGCCCACTCTCACTTAATCTCAACTGTTATCTATGCTTCTCCTATTTATACTAATCTAAAAAAAAAATAATCTTCTCAAACTATCAAACTCCTATAACAATACTGCCAGGTTTGCCACTGGCAATGCATTTCAAACACACCACTGTCTGAATCTTAAGCAGCTTGACTGGCTTGAACTCCCTAACATGCTAACTTTTTCCCAACTCACCACTGCTCACAAAATCTTTTACCAACCTAATAATACTCCAATTCTCGCTAACCTCATTACCCCTTATAACAATCTGATTTCTCTACGCTCTTCAGGTAAATTACTTGCTAGTATAAGTAAGTCCAATAACTTGTCAGGCAACAGCATTTTCTCCAATACTGTTGGGAAACACTGGAACCTTCTACCTACTAATCTAACTCTACTTCCATCACTGTCACTCTAGGCAAAAACTCAAAATTCACCTAAAATCACACTGGTTATGTCCCTGCACTAACCCTGATTAATTAATTAATTAATTAACCACCTTTCCTTTTTTTCTTTTTACTGCCTATGGTTCCACATCTTACTCTATATACCCCTTTGTATGCTAATATCTGGTCTCCGAAAACTTATAACCACAAGTGTTTATGTTAACCAACAATGAACTATAGTGTATCTCGCTAATCAAACAATCTCACAACTGTTACATTATTGACCTACTTGTATTTTTACTTTGAGTATGCCTTCTTTTGATTGTATATACCCTCTTTTTTTTTTTTTTTTTTTGTACTTGTTTTTGTTATACAATTGCATAATACTGTTTTGTACTATGTTGGAGCTTTTCTCCCCGGGCCTCTACTGAAAATGGAAATATATCCAGTTAGACTAGCCCGGTCAACAAATGTAAAATAAATAAATAAATAAAAATAAAATTCTCAACATAGAGCATAAGACTTGGTTCCCCCTTGTTTGTTGATGTATCAAACTAGAGACATGTCTGTTTAAATCACAACAGTCCCTACAGGGAGAGCAGTTTGAAGGGCTTGCAACGCTAAAAGCCCTACTCTCATTTCTAGGATGTTGATATGCAAACTGGCCTTGATGGAAGACCAAGTGCCCCGGACAGCCCTGTCCAGAAAATGCCCCCCACCCCATCCAGGAGGTGTTCATGGTCACTATGGCCTTGGGCTGCTATGGGTCAAAGGGGCAGCCTAGAAAAATGTCTTCTGAGTGCATCTACCAAGCTAGATCTTTTCTGTAAAGACTGATAATTAAATCTGATCAGACATTGGCTGAAGTATTGAGCACTGAGATGCAAGTAGCCATTGAAGAATTCACACATGAAATCTTACCAAGGGGACTAGAGTTACTGTCACCTCCATAGAACAGAACCCAAGGCTTGTAATACTAGACAGGCTGGTACTTTCTTGTTGTGTTGTATCTTTCAAACTTGTTCCCTGATGTTTTTGTAATCTCACTAGTGGAAGAGAGGCTACAAATGTTCTTGTATTTAGTTTTGTTCCTATGAACTCTAAGCTTTGAGTTGGAGTCAGTTGAGATTTTTCAAAATTCACAGTAGTTCCTAGACTGGAACAAGTCTGTAGCACGTGTCTCCTATAATCAAAAGTCGCCTGGTCGGAGCGGTAATGAGCCAGTCATCCAAAGACAGAAACACCCAGAATCCTTGCAGTCTCAAGTGAACTGCTACTACTGACATGCATTTGGTGAACAGCCTGGGGGCTGTGGTGAGACCAAAGGGCAGAACTCTGAACTGACAGTGACTGGCTCCCAGCCTGAAGCAGAGGAACCTGGAATCTCCTGGAGTGCTGGTCCATTTTTATGTGGCAATATGCATCCTGAAGGTCTATCGAGCACATCCAGTCATCTTTCTCCAGAAAGGGGACAATGGACTATACTATGACCATCTAGAATTTTGTTTGTCAAACGGATTTGTTCAATAAGCTGATATCCAAAATTTGCCTCCAGTTCCCTGTTTTTTTGGCACTAAACAGAATCTTGAGTAAGTTCCGGACTCTAACAGGTCTGGTGGGACTTCTTGGATGACTTTTTCTAGCAGTCTTTGGATCTCCAGGACTGGTCATTCCCTCTGAGTGGAAAATCAGAGATTCTTCTAGGAAAAGGAAGAAGACAAAAGGGTATGACGCAGCCTCTGGATATAATCCTCCGCACCTAAGTATCTGATGTGATTTCTAGCCTGGCATTTAGGTGCAGGGATAAGCATCCCCTGAATGCCTCCAGAAGAAGGCAATCAGGCCTCCATTCAGGAACGCTGATAGGGTTTCCCGGAAAAGGAATCTCTGAAACCCTGGTTTTGTGGGCCACTTTTGCCACATGGATGGCATCTTCCTTTAAGAGTTCCCGCCTCTGCCCCTGCAGGAATTTACCACGTGAGTCTTGAAAAGACCCTCTGGATTTTTAAACCACATTTTTCCACCCACTCTATGATTCCTGGAAAAGGGTTTTTGAGGAGTAGAAAAAAATCTGCCCACAGCAGAAAGGGTCTTTCCATCTTTCTCACACCTTTAGGTCAAATAAAGGCGATATGTCAAAGGGAGCATTGATGAATGCAATCTTAAATGACTCTGCAAAATCACAAAGTTACATCCAAGCATGTCTCCTTATGGCTATGCTTGACCCCACTGCTCTGGTAGTCCCTTTGGCTGCATGTGCAATGATTTGCATAGACAAATTAAACACAGACTCCGTGGTAGCTAACTCAGCTGCAACTTAGTCTTATACCTCAGAGACAGCTCCTGCCAAGGTACTAGAGAGCTCCTTGATCAGATCCCTTTGAGGCCTGGTGAAATGTGCCAGAAAATTCAAACACTGTAATGCAAAGATTGATAAAGCATAAATCCACTTGCCAAACCTAGCCATCATTCAGGACTCACTGTTGGGTGGCTGGATAGAGGAACTTTCCTCAGCTAACTCCTTTTCATGGCCACCACTACTGACCTTGGTATCTACTGCTAGACCTTGTTTCCAGAATGGTTTATCTTCTGGAGGGGATGCAATTTTATTTGGTCTCCTGGGAATAGGCTTAATGGAGTCAGGTGCCTTCCACACCCGCTGAGCAATCAACTGGATAAGTTTATCAGCTGGCAGAGTCACCCAAGAGGCAAATGGGTGAGTGCAAAAAGCCTGCAGGTATACAGATTCTTCAGGGGGTAGGGTTTTGGGCCTTCCAATCACGTCTCCGTTTCAAAATTTCCAGGATGTCTCCAAAGGAGACATCATCAAAAGGTGATCTGGGGGACCTTTTCTCTTCATCAAAATCAGTATCTTTGTTGATGGATTTCTGTGAGGAATTTAAGTGCTTCCTCTTCTACTTTTTCTTCAGAGGGATCGCCTCAGGGGGATGGTTTGGAGAGGAATCTGAATACGAGTCTCCTAAGGTTTTACCACTCGCTGTCCCAGTGAGGGAGCTGGCTGGATAATTGGACTAGAGGAAGGAACATGTTTCAAGGAAGAAGAGATCAAGTGAGTGGCTGAGAAAGCCAAGGCCCTCACCACAGCCTCAAAGGCTGACCCTGCCAAAGAGGTAAGAGAGCCCAGAAGCGAGACAGACTGCCTCAAAATCGTGGTCACTCCCCACTCTGATAACACAGCCCTCAAGACAGAAGTTGTGATGAACTAATCCTAGCCAAAGCCCCAAGGTGCAGGGATGGCTCCAAAAAAAGAGCAGTTGACTCCTTCCCCTTGGGACCAACAAGGTAGCTACAGCCCTGGGAGGTCTCTGGTCCAACAGAGCCAAAGAACACAGAGCTTGAATTGGTGCCGAAGTAACAGTGACTTTTGGAACTGATGCAGCTGATGCCATACAACTCGAAGCTGAAATCTACAAGTCTCAGAGGGGTGTTAGTGGAGGAGTCGTCAACAGGATAAAAGAATGTTTGGTACCCGAAGGGGTCAGAGCCGAGGAAGCACCTGAAATTCCTCTTGCCCATAAAAATTTTCACCACCAGTCTTTCCACATCAGTCTCTGTGAGGCTTTTGGTGGAATGGGTAGAAGACACAGATGGAGACTTGGGTCTACGTAAAAAGAAATGACCTCTGGTAATTCCCCAGCAAAGGGATCAACAGATGGGGAATACTGACATCTAGGTGTTTACCAAGTAGAAATACTCTGATCCAAATCAGTTGGTACTGAAAAAGTGCTTGGAACTTGTATCGGTGGAACCAAGCCATCAATGTGAATCTGCAGTTTGAATCTGCCCTGAAGCCCTTGTCGTTGAAGGTTTAGATGCAAGAGAGGGTGTCGGTGCACACACAGCTGTACCAGTATTCATCAGAGCCGAGGAACTTTTTGGCACTGATGATTTCACTTTAGCAGTTGCCACTGAAGAAAATGGCATAGACATGCTTCTTTTCTTGGCCTTCACAGAAGAAGAGGAGGAAGGTGACAAAATATCAGTCTTACTTTTTTTCAGCAGATATGGCCTAATCAAAGGCAGTAGGAATTAAACCTTTTAATATCAGCTTATTTTCTCTCTCTGCAAAGGCTCGGTGACTAAAGCCATGACAAATACTGCAATCTTCTTGCAAGTAGTGTGGTCCCAAAGAGTAGACACACAAAGCGCGTGTCTGAAAGAATTCTGTGGTCACACTGTTGACATTTCTTAAAGCCAGCGGGGCCCTTAGGTTTGCCACCCATACTAATAAGAAAACACTGTCACCATACACACACACATGACATAAGGTTAGAGCAATTACAGCAAGCAATTTACTCAAAGATTCAAAGGCGAAATAAAACAAGATCAATTTTTTTTTTTTTTTTTGAAAGGCTATAAAGAAAGATGGGCAGAGTACATCGAAGTGTACGGAAAGGGGGGAAAATCTAGCAACAATGGTAGAAAAGAAATATATAAAGTGTAAGGAAAAGGAAAAGAAAATACCAACAATGATAATTATGAACTATGCAAGTAAAAGGGAAGGGAGAAAGAAGTAAGATAGACTAAACTTAGTGCTAAGAATAAGTAAATAATTTGACTTCGCACGAGAGCGAAGGCGAACGCTTCTGTCCAGGACAGCGGCAAATGAGATTTGAAGTAACTAGGAGAAATGCATTATTGAAGCTTGAGAGTTTTTGGCCTGAGCAAGTTGTGAAACGGCCAAGATAGTTCCAGTGCTTGGAACCGAACCAATTGGTCAAGGATGAAATGAAGACTGCACCTGTTTGCGTCTGAAGTTGTCAAACTTTTAGAATACTAGGTCCCTAGTGGCCTGGGTACAAGAAAAGACTCAAGCTACTCAAAGCCCGCCAGACAAGGGAGCAATGACTTAAAGTAAGCTTTCCTCAGGTAGGTGACAAATGCCAGCAAATTTTGCCATAGACCAGATGAAACAGCAGTAGAAGCAACTTGTGTATATGCGATGTACACTGCCTGTCATAGCATATGCATGGAAAAATCAATGTAGACTGTTGTGGGGGGGGGGACTCCCAGAGGTTCAGTAAAATACCACAAGGCATCTTCCAGAAAAAAAAAAGTGGCTGAACTGCATGCTCTATATAGTGACTAAGCAGCAAAAAACACTATAAACATTCTGAGCTGAAACACAAATTAAGCCAAGTACAATTATTTTCTGAAGTGGGGCAGGATACTTTGTTTTCTACAGAAACATCCCATGTGAAAACATTAATAGACATGCTGGTTGTGTGCAAGTCTAAAACAGAAATAAACTGAAAATAAAAAGATAACAATGTAAATGCATGTACTTCACATCTGTGCAGTTAAAGGCTACAAATGTGAAATCACTAGTGCCCTATAAAAAGCCTATAAAAGCTGTTGGTCATCCTACTAAAAAACTAAAGTCTGGCTTAAAAAGACATTCATGGAATTTCAAAACTCTGTGTAACACCAATGAAATGCTTTCGCAGGGAGGGGTCTTCCGCAATAACGCCACACCTTTGCTACTTATATATGCCAATTCCACAAAGTAGTACTTCACAGTATAGTATCATAGGATCACAGAAGTTACAAGATCATTTCTTTCTTGCCAACACCCACTCTTAAGTCTCGCCTCTCTTCTGTAGGACAGCAAAGGCCAGTAATACCAGGCGTGACAATGTGAATACCCATCCAGTTGTCCAGCACTTTTTTTTTTAAGTCAGACTGTGGAGGGAATACTCCAAGATACAGCAAACTCAAAGTTAGTATATTATGTTCCATGTTCATACTTTCACTACTCCAAGGATCATGTTTATTGTCGACAAACTTTCAATACACACCTTAATGGGATTGTGAGTATATTTCAATCAATTCAAAGTCTCTACTCCTTTGTCAATGCTTTTTTAAGAATGGTTCTACTTGGCTTGCTTCTGATGAACGTAATTTGCACTCTTATTTTCAATAACGCCTGTATGGACCATGCAGTTCCTTTTTGCTTCACACACTCCACCAGTACCAGATTCTATTCTGCCATACAAACATAAACATTGCTACCTGATGTCATTCATATCATAGTACTCCTGTGAGATGAGTGCTTCAAGTGACAACACACATTCTCAGCTCTTCTACATTCAAAATATGAACTTAAACTACCTTCAGTGCATACTGTAGACAATGGACTGTCTCTCTCTTCCACAATATGAACTGCTATTACTATTCTCCCGTCTCTCCCATGATTTCATAATCAATAATGTCTTGCTAACACAAACATGTCCACTACGCACTTACTCCAACTAGCCCCAAGACAAACCTCACACCTAGCATCTTCAATTATCACCTGGATGCAGCAAGCATGGAATGGACAGTACCTGTGTTGAGTACTGCTTCTGAGGTGTACACTGTCTTTGCTTTTGAAGTTACAGCTTTTCACCTCACAAACCTCCTACTCATGGTTAAATTTTATGCCTATTAATTACAGGGTATGGAGTTCAGTTCTGATCTGCATTCTATGTCTGTGGTGTGTGTATGTTCTCTATGTGTTTGCATCACTTTTTACCAGGAGCTCTAGTTCCCTCTCATATCCCAAAAATGTGTTGGTTGAATGGTTACTGTAAAATGTCTGAAAATATGTGTATATACACACACAAACACACACACACACACACACACACACACACACATATATATGCTTGTGTCTGCATATAAGCAAGCACAATACAGATTTACATTTTAGGAGATCAACAACACGTTCCCCACATGCACTTTCAGAGAAAACATTTAACTGAAAACACCTTCAGCAAATACAGCAGCAGCGGGTTTTGTTTTGTGATTAGTGGGCGGGACAACTGAAAAGTTGTACTTTCTGCTGTTTTTATTTGTTCATATATGGAATGTTTTAATATACATCTATAATGTTGTTATAACTTTGTAAAGGATTTTTGTTATGGATGAAGCTTTTTGGAAGGCGTTTATTAAACTGTATTTGGTAGTAAGTACGCATTTTTAAAGGTGCAGAGTACTATTTTACGGGAGGTGTTTAGCACTTGATGCCTTTACCAGTCAGGTATATGAAAGTCGGGTATTTGCGGTTTCAATATTCTGAACTTTCGGAGATCTGGTCTTGGTGTTTTAAAAGTCGGTGATTTGGCACTTTAGTCTACTGAAGTAGACCCATATAGATATTTTATATACAAGTGTGTGTGTGTGTGTGTGTGTGTGTGTGTGTGTGTGTGTGTGTGTGTGTGTGTATATGTATATATATATATATATATATATATATATATATATATATATATATGTATACACACACACACATATGTATATATATATATATATATATATATATATATATATATATATATATATATATATATATATATATATCTACACACACAGACACACACACACACACACACATATACATACATATATATATTTAGTGAGACCAGCTGGCATAATGGTTTAGGTTTTCACCTCTCATGCATAAGGTACAAAGTTTGATCCTGACCTCCGACCAGTGCCTGTATGGAGTTTGCACGTTCCCCCTGTGCCTCTATGGGGTTTCCTCCCATGTCCAAAAAACATGCTGAACTCACCAATGAAGGGAGCTGTGGGCAGCAGCACAGACTCTACATGGGGCCCTACAGGGTACAGACCAACCGCTTTGGGCATCTACTGTGGTGCATAGTATCCTCAAGATAGGAGAACACGGATCACAGACTGCACACCGTGGCAGGGCTAGTAACTCGACAGTGTAAAATATGGCTCTAGGTGATTCGGTCATGTTGACTAATGTTGCCAAAATGGGCATGTGTAGTTACTTGTGATAAGTGGGTTGAGGACCTGGCCTATTATGACCCACACTAGGGACCCTTGCTAACAGTGGGAGGGGTATAGGTGCCCCTATTGGCCAGTGTGTGCCCATCATAAAGCCCAGCAACCCTGGGTCAATAAGCTACTGGCTGGCGTCTAGTTGCCCAGCCTGGGTTACCTGGGATAGCTCTGTTTAGTGAAAGCTGGACATAAAACCAACCAACCTGCCAAACATGAACTGAGATTTGCAACACATAATGTAGGTTCACTGACAGAATGCAGCTTAGAAGTGGATAACGTGATGATATAGAGGAGGCTGGACATCCTATGTATCCAAGAGACAAGATGAAAGGGGAGTGCAGCAAAGCCACTTGGCTTGGGATCCACAATCTATCACTCAGGAGGGGGACAGGCTAGAAATGGGGTAGAAACTGTGGTGAGAGGCTTCAGAAGCAGAGAGGGATATCATCATAATTAATGACAGACTCATGGTAATCAAACTCCAGTGTAATGATAGGGTAGTACTCATAATCTTTGCCTATGCCCAACAGCAGGGTTGTGATAGTGAGGAAAATAATGCATTCAGACAGCAGTTGCAGGACCGACTAGATAAAGCAGGACAACATGAATTGGTGTTGATAATGGGTGACCTGAATGCACATATCAGGACAGACAGAACAGGACATGAGGAGTGCCTGAGTCCATATGGGTGGGGCAACAGGAATAAAGAAAGAGAAGCCATTCTAGACTTCTGTCTAGCAAATGGCTTGATAGTAACACTTCACA